>NW_008653389.1:1012-27201 GCF_000695815.1 Acanthisitta chloris | reverse complement strand
TGGGGGGGGGGGGAATGTTAGAAGTATTAGCAGCAATGGGTACTGCCCAAGAGCAGTAATGCTGCCTTATTTCAAAAAAGAAAAAGGAGAAACAAAACACAGAAGAAAGAGCTGCCACCACTATACCTGTTGTCTTTTGGCTGCCATTATGTTAAGCTTGTCCACTTCTGGTTTGAGGGTTTTGTACTGGATACCCAAGTCCTGCTCCGTGCCAGCATTTCTTAGTTTCAAGATACCATCTTCCACCTGAAAGAATATATACTCACATATTTTTCCAAGCAATAGTCCGCAGTGATTCGAATGTACTTCACAGCAGACAGAGAAAGCAATCTTCTTCTGCATCTTTATATTTTTTGGAGGGAGACACTTGAAAGGCCAATATCACAAGGCTTAGCTACTACTTCATAGTCACCAGCTACCAGGGACACCCAAAACACAACCATTTCAAAGGCCATGAAGGAGCTCAGGGCCTTGGCAGAGCCACGGCAGTGGCCACCAAAGGGCACAAGGAGAGTCCTCAGAGCCTGTGGGCTAAAGCAAGCCCAGTATTCAATCTTGCTTCACTTCACATTTTGCAGAAACCACCCATCCTCTTCCTGTGGGAAGAAAAGGCTTCCTCAAATACTCCACATTCATTTTATTTAGTCTGCTGAAGCTACTCATCCCTAGTAGCTACAAGGGAGTGCTGCCTATCAGAAAGCCAAATGATCTCTGTGAGATGAAAGGGCTGGCTCTCACCTGCAGCCACAGACTAGAGCACAGTTAGCTTCTATAAGAAAAGTTCAGAACAAACTGCAACTCAACATCAAAAGCTACTGATGATGAGTGTAAAAAATGACTGACAAACATCCACTGCCCACATTTTGCTGAGAGGAAAAGCCCTCAAACCCTCCCCCACTCCAGCAGCTGCTGCCAGCACACTCAGCCCGCGGGGTCAGCACGCACATGTCAAAACGGCACCTGGAGGGGTACACCCCATGTGCCAGGCACAGCAAAGAGCCACACTTACTACTTTCAGTTGAACAAGCAGCTTGTAGACATCTGCCATGTCAGCCAGAATGAGCAGCCGAGTGACAGCAGAGAGCAAGGCGCGCGCCGCCCGCACCATGTTCCCACGTTTCACCGAGGAGCAGGGGTCGTCTGCGAACTCCCCAGACGCACTCTTCATCAGGTCACCTGCACAAGGGGAGAGCATGGTCTGCCTTTAACATCACACACCATTTCCTAAGGGCTGCAAGGACTCCTGGGCAAGCCAACCTAAGTCTTGGAAACAAAACACATTTGCTTAAATACAGCCAACCACAACTATTTTAAGTAAGTATGGCTACCATGTGGTACCAGGGCAGAAGGGCTTGTGCTGGCAGGAAATCACACTTTCATCCTTATTTCCATTGCTACAGGTGTTTTAACATGCCTAGATCCTCTGCAGAGGCATATTCAGCATGCCTTTGCAGCCTGCAGTTTTTTCACAAGCTACAATGCTTTCAAAGCCTGTGCAAAAGCTTTGATTTGAGTGTGTCTAGGAGTTCAGCAGAAAGCAGCATAAAGCACAGTAAACACACGGCGAGCAGCCACAGCTCCTGGGACCGTAAACAACTTGGAGCCATGACCTGGCTGGGTATGCCTGGGTTTGCATTCAAAGCCAGGCATCGCTCTGTAAAACACTTCAGCATTTCATAGCCTGTGGCTCTGCATCTGGTGCAGGAGGAGGAAAGAATCTGGATTTCAGATGGTAAAAATGCCATTGGTTAACTATGAAAAGCAAAGGCCACTTTATCCAGCTACAGAAATTCCTCCAGAAGGCATCCAGAAACCTAAAAGTAATGTCTTCATGCAGTCAGAGTACTACAGTTCCTACACAACAGCCAGTTTAGAAATCCACAATATTATTCTTGGATCCCTTTGCATGTCAGAAACATTGAGAGAACAGCTAGGACTGAGTTTAAAAAATGCTAGGTCCTCAAGGTTAGAAATTTGCAGGCAGCAGGAGATGACCAGAAGGCAAAACTGTGTTACAACTAGCTGCTGTGTCAGAGGCTTCCCAAACCTCTAAGTGTGTAAACAAAAATAGCCTGTCTCAGATGGGAAGGAAAAAACCTTCAACGGTGCTGGATAAGTGACAGTTGACAGTGGAGCCTACTACCAAATGGGGCTGGGTGAGGTCTGCACCAATATCTCTAGATGATGCAGTCCTGGGATGTTTCCACTTATTTTAACAACTTATTTTTAACTACTCAGAAATAACAGCAGCTGGAGAGCCTGGGGTTAACCATCCATATACATAATATGTTGCCCTGGAAGAGTTTCTAGCACCCAGGCACTCTAAACCTTCATAGCTAAATTCAGCCCAGGCATAGCTGCCAGCCTGTCCAAGCAACCACATAAAGACACTCAATTTTGTTCGAAAGCTCCCTCCTATGTAACACCCTTCCATCATCTTAAATAATACAACCAAGAGTGGCATACAACATTTTAGGAGAAAAATATGCTCCTTCAGTACTGCGACATATGAAAAAAAAGCCTCTGTCCAAATACAGGCCAGCCCTGAATATCAACCCAAAGCCATCCTTTACCCAACTTTTGGGAACCAAACTCATTTACATTAACGAGGGTTTAGAGCCCCAGATTTCCACATGGGTGAAAAACAATATATCACCAATGTTGAAAAATGCCATTAGCCAGGAGATCACAAAACCCCTACATAGCTGATACGAGCCTTTCTTTATTTCTTCTGGAAGAGGCTAATAAGAAAATAAATGTCACCACCACAAATACAAAATCTATTAATGACTCAGGATTTAAGCATACATATTTACAAGAGCATGAAGTAACGATGGGTGAAAAACAATATATCACCAATGTTGAAAAATGCCATTAGCCAGGAGATCACAAAACCCCTACATAGCTGATACGAGCCTTTCTTTATTTCTTCTGGAAGAGGCTAATAAGAAAATAAATGTCACCACCACAAATACAAAATCTATTAATGACTCAGGATTTAAGCATACATATTTACAAGAGCATGAAGTAACGGGACAAGGGGGAATGGCTTCAAACCAAAAGAGGTTTAGATCTCATGCCTCCTTTCACCACTTCTTACAGCCTGTTCAGCTCTTTTGCCCAGAGAATTTGTGACTGCCCCAACCCTGAAAGTGTTCCAGGCCAGGTTGGACAGGGCTTGGAGCAACCTGGGCTAGTGGGAGGTGTCCCTGCCCATGGCAGGGGGTGATACAAGATGAGCTTTGAGGTGTCTTCTAAACCAAATCACTCTATGATAAGCCAGAATCAAAATTCACTACAAACATTTCCTCCATTATTTCCTTAAATGTAAAATTCCAACATTTTCAACTCCCAAAAGAATGTTGCTTTCATTTATTTTCTATTTAAGACAACTTAAAAGAGGTGGTCACTTGCTTCACCTAAATCTCAGAAATTTAACAAGGTTAGAAAACAAAATTATCCTCTACTCATCTCTTAAATTGCAACATTTCAAGCCAGTCCTGAAATAAAACGCTACTTCTTTTTATTTTAACAAGAGACTTTAAAAGATTTAGTGAGTTTCAAACAGCTTGTCAGGGTGTCAAAAGAAAACCAGCTTCCCAGAATTGGAGGAAGATTATATTTAAAGTTGTTGCATATATATATATTATTTTTTTCTGCCAATTAAAGCAAGCTGCCTTTCAGGCTTCTTTTGCAAAAGAAAAGCAACATGGGGTAATTATTTTAGCTAGATTCAAAGGGTAGGAGGGCACACTGCCTGGTCTAAATATGCAGTTACTGCATTATCTGTATGCATTATCAGTTCAAACTGTATCCAGCATAATCTTCCCATTTTCAAATTGGAACCAGAGGTAACACCAAGTTTGGAAGCAGAATTTCAAGAATTAGAGGTAACACACTGGCGAAAGAGTCCAACTATGAGACTCAGTTTACAAAGCTGGTACAAACTCTTACATGAGTAATCTGTTTTTCCAATATAGCCTTAGATTTTCACCAGATATTCCAAGGGAAAGATAATAAAACAGAGTTGAGAAAAGAAGAGGCAACAGTAGCCATACTGTGATACTACAAATTCAATTAAATCTAACGGAACAAGGCCCATTTCAGAAATAGTAATATTTTAGTCCATCAAAAGAAAATTACCATTTTCTAGTATCCTTCCCACCATGCCCACAGGGTTTGAGAGCACTTTCAGAGAGCACTGTTAATCCTCCTCACAGGAACAGGATGACAGTGACCGAGGGCTTGTTTCACACCAACACTGACAGCAGGGGAGGGTGGCAGAAGGCAGGCAAGGCAGGAACACCCAGGACACAGGCACTGATGCTCTTCTTCCTAGCTGTAAATTCATGCCCAGACATCACCTGTACCCTTCAGCACCTTCCAGTTCAGAGTCTGTCCTCAGGCTGCTTTGCCAGCAGTACTAGAAATACCAAGAGTACCACTGGGCCATACCTGTTCAGAGCACCCCATGGCAGTTGCCTACAGGTTGCCATTCCCCAACAAATGAAAGCAAGCAGGAAATCAGGAATTTCCAGTCTCTACTATTCTGGATACTGAAGTCTCATCTCACCACTAATGCCACCTTCAACATCCACCATGAGTGTCACAACAGGCTTCTCTGGCTTTCTGCTGTAAAGGGTTAATGCCTTGCATCACCTTTTGCCATACCAACATAAGAGCTGATAATTCTGGCAACAAAAGCTTCTGTTAAGTCCTTAATCTCGTCTTCAATTAAAGCCATATACTGCCCACAACACTTAGAGTTTGCCAAGAGGCATCTCTCCCTTAGGTTGGCTTTTCAAAGACCCCAAGTCCTTGGCTGAAGGATTACTTCTAATCCAAGTGGTACACTCCTAACGCACTGTTCTTGCAGGAGAAAACTGAACTCACTGCACTTTTCCAAGAAATTACGCTAACTGGGCACAACAGAATTTTGAAGCTCAGTTTTCCGAGATGAATTCGGTGTTGAATTTCAAGGTGTTCTACAACTGGCCTCCTTGGGTTCCCTGGAAATCCTTAAGCCATGCATCTTATGTGAAGTACAGCTGGAAAACTCTTTTCCCTTTCATAACTTGTCTCACTGTTCAAGTTTGAAGAAATCTTTGCTGAGAAACACGAGGCAGAATGACACCATGCTTTTCCCCTTCCATAACCTGTCTCACTGTTCGGGTTTGAAGAAACCTTGGCTTAGAAACACGAGGCAGAAAGACACCATGCTGTATCAGGTGGCTCATTCCCCTGCATTTGCAATCCAAAACACAACCAAAGCCCACAGGATTCACAAGACCATTCATCCATTCTTACCTCAAACACTATATACAGGCTTGGCCTTTTTAATTTTAAGCTTTCATTTTTGGCTTGTAACGCAAAGTTACCATAGGAAGAAGTACACCAGTACCAAACCCTCACACAAGCACACAGATATACAGAGACAGGGAACTATGGCCATCAGTACTCTTGGAAAACAGGAACAGCCTGGTCAGTCTGACCCAAAAGAAACTTGCTTCTTAACACCAGTTTGGAGCCTGTCTCAGTGCCAAGCACCTGGGTAAGGAACCGGTGCAGCTCCTAAACACCTCACAGCTGCCCCAGAAATGCTGAGCACTCCAACATACATCAGACTTGATGCTTCATGAGAATGTATAACCCCACAGAGCTGACGGTCGGGGAATAAGGCTGGGCAAGACCAATATTGCCCCTTCTCTTTCCCAGCAAACCTCCAGTGCCAGAAATGACTGTAACAAATACTGCAAGGATCCTGGAATCTGAGATGTGCATATCAAATAGTTTCCTAGTACCAAGTATTTTCTATAAGCACAGTAGGATCTATTCTGAAAAACACTTTGGTTCTTTGTCTCCCCTGCTCTGCTCAAAAACCTTAAGATATTTCACTACATTTTAAGAAATCAAAAGTCCAAAACTTTAAAGGGCCAGGAATCTTAAGGTATTTCCTTAACTTGTTTAATATTTATAGTAAGTTGCAATTTATTCTTCCATTGCAAAAAAACAGGATGACTCTAAAGATCCACTTATATTGATTTAGTATGAAGCCATGCTATTACTCATTCAAAATAGCTCTTTTCACTTCTTTGCTTTTATCCCCAGCAAACGGGATTTTATGAAGAAGCATGCTCACTGAAATCATGTACTCTCTCAGTCTTCTTCTTGTTAGGCTAAAAAAGATTTTTTTTAAATTTTCTGTGATGAGACAAGTTATCTATTGTCCTAATCATCTTCATAATCCTTGTCTACCTTAATTAATCTTTTTTTTATGATGGTAACTAAACAGCTCCTACTCTTGATAGAGGCATTATTAATTCTATTTTCCTGTCCCCTGCTGAAGATAAATTGTGTTCTGTATCTATAATCCCACTACTACCATCAGACATAGATGCTGTCAGTTCAGGATCACCCTGCTGCTGACCACCACAACTGGATTGATTCTCCTCTCCACTCTCACCTCCACTGCAAAAGGCAGGTGAAGACACCAACACCAGGAAGGTTTGCGAAGCACACACACAGACTTTGTACCACACTTCCCGTGTTTCTCAAGTTCATTAATTCAACTGGTCTACCACAACACTGGAAACACTTCTGAAGCACGTGGAGTGTATGCAAACATGCATGTTGGAAGTTGTATCTCCATGCTGTTATTAACACTGCTGAGAGTAGCAATCTTCCCAGGCACCAGCAGTGATAACCCTTTTTCACCATTTGCTTCTAATTTCCTCAAAGGCTGGTTTGATTTTTAATTTACTGACAAAGAGCTGCTCTGCTAAACCTGGCTGAACACTGGCACATGATGGGGCGTGTCATGCTGCGCCTGCGGCCCCATCATGGACAGTGGGCACCGGTTGTGTTCAAGAGACTCACCTAAGTCTGACCACCCACCCAGCATCAGGAAACACACAGCCACCCTCTCCATGCACCACACGACACGCAAGCTGCAAACAGTAAAAAGGGAGGAAGAAGTGAAGCGACAGTAAGGTGGGAAGTTATTGCACTCCAGCACCTCTCAGCTGTGAGCTTCACCTCCTCTGTCAAAGACCAACAGAGCAGGGAGGTTTTGGCATCAAACCTATGTGCAATCTAAAAACCATGGAGAGGCCATGAAACAAGTGAAAGGGTCATCCAGAAGGTTTTTCCATCAGTCTTCCCTTCCTACCAGCTTCTCACTGCAATATACGACTACAAATCCAGCTCACGGAACATGCCAATCCTGAGGGTTAAGTACAGCTCCCTTGCTCACCAATACCACTGAGAGTCACTTGCAGGTACTCACAGATGAATTCTGCCTCAACGCAGAACAGCAAGCATCAAGAATTAAAGGCATTGAGTAAAAAGGGTCTCTTGCTGGTTGTTGTTGTTAAATTAAGCCAACTGAATTGGCCTCTTATATTGCAGCCTTCTTACTTTGATCACTCCTTGGTCTGTCAACCAGGCTCATCCAGAACTTAGAACCATTTTAAACTAATATTTCAGCACTCTGCAAGTTCAGCTACAAACAAGTAATTAATGCTAATGAGTTTTCCTTTTTTTTGCAGCAGCAGCCGTCACCATTAATACCAGTTGACTGGGTTTCACTGAAGCATAGAAAAGACTCATGACTGGAAGAACAATAAATGATTTATGAGCAACAATATTTACTAGTGCATATTTTAGAGTAAGCCATCTCCATAGGCTTTTCTTGCAGGTCTTCTCCAAGAAAGTAAAAAAGAAAATTATAAAAATCAACACTAGATGTGGAGGAGGAAGCCCAGAATATTTAATCATGGTCTTCACATTCTGTTTGTTGCTGTTTACATTTTGCATATTCAAGACACACATCTCTATCAAGCCAACACTTGGCTCTTCCTCCTACAGTGCTGGTCTGTATACACTCAAATATTGAAGAAGCTATTGACATATATGAGATGTAGTTCCATAAAATTTATAGGTGGGGGGAGCACATTTACTTTTGAGTCTAAACTGAGTTTTTAAGCACTCTTCAAAGAATCAGCCCTTCTGCTTCTCTTCTCAATCCCTACTCAGGACATCCAATTTCCAGAGCTATCCATTTCATATTAATCCTCAAGGACACCAGCAACGCAAGCTGAGAATCCACACAAGTGGAGAGGTGCAGAGGCATTAGAAATAACAGCCACGAAAATGGGAACAGCTCTGTTTTCTCTGAAAAGCCACAGTTTGACAAGCCATCAGACACACAGCTCTCACCTTGCTTGCGAACATCTTCCACTGCAGCTACCAGCTCCTCCTTAAGGAACTGGCTCTCTTTGGCAATTTTGTCTCCTTTCTCTAGGAAATTCTCCGTTGCTTGTTCAACTGAAGCAGCCAAAACATGGGCCTTTTTAGAACGCCCTCGCTTTTTATTAGAGGGGCCCTTGTTGCTGGTGTTAACCAGTGTTGTTACCTAAAGGCACAGAGGGAGGGAAAGAAAACCATGAAACAAATGAGATGTTTATCAATTTGACAGTAATGCCACAGGTATACTTCCCAGACAGTGTATCCCTAACACCTGCATAAAAGGTTAACAAGGGTTTAAACACTACCATGCTTAATTCTTTAGATTAGCATTATAAACACAGCTAAACAGCTTAAGGATTTTTCTAATCAGCAGCAGACCTGATTTTAAGAATTGAGATCTATTTGTATTTTTGATAACTGCAATCTCAGTAACAGGCCACAGCTCTTCAGCACATAAAAGAAACCAGGCTGGGGATAATTAGTTGGGATAGTTCTCCAGTCATAGGAGACCCCAAACAAGGTCAAAGTTGGTATCTATAGAAGTGTAGAGACACAGTGTCTTTTCAGTCCAGAACAGTACTGAATGCAGAGCAAAGGACTTCCTAGAGCTCATTATTTCCCTAAAAGAACCCAAACTGAACTCTCACAACCCTCCAGCAATTAACAAGTATTTCCAAGCTCTATGTTTTAGACTGAGACCCTACTGAGAGCAGAGTTGCCACCGGCAGCTGGATGACCACCAGGTACTCAGTTAGCTCAGGATCAGGATCCATCCACCCCCTTCTATCATGCTATCTATCAGACATGCTACAAAATACACACACACTTCTCCATTTGCCTTTTTTTTCCTCTCCTTTTTGGAAAGCCTAGGAAAAGGCATACAAAACTACTTCAGAGGACATTAAATTACAACACTAAAAAAATTACTACTCTGTAAAGCCTGAGGACTGCTGACATAAAGGTCCTCAGAGCTGAATCCATCTTCTCAGTGGGCTGATTCAGGGAGGGAAAAGCCATCAGCTGGGTATGTAGCGGTTGGTTAATGGGGAGCATTTGTACTGGGCAGTCTCAGTTCATCATGTACTACAAATAAAGAACAAGTTGCAGCAATGCAATTTACTCTACTTTCCTGTCTGTATTTTGCCAGTCACCTGATCCAGCAAATTTGGGATTGCCAATACAGCCTGTTGTGCTTTTTCCTTGAGGAGTAAGTCACAGACACTGAACTTGGGACAAAAAGGTCCTATCAACAAGTTTGCTCAGCTAAATTTGCCAAATTAGCACTATTTCTCATAACGAAAGACTCGATCAGCAACTCCAGCTAAAAAGCCTTATAGCAGGTCATCCAACTGTCCACCTGAGCATCCATAGGGAACAAATGGCAGGTACAGACATCAGCTTGGCAGCTAAATGGATGTTGATACTGGAAACAAAACTAGATCAACTTCAATCTGTGATGAGCAGGAATTGTGTCCAGTTCATACTGTCATTTTAAACATTTCTTATTCCAGGGAAATAATGCTAAAGAAGACAAGTCAAATGCCTCCAGTGTACCTTCTCTTCCAGACTTCCTAGAAAGCCTCTTCCAAGAATCTTCAAAAATCCCGATACATACAGCTCACATTTACAAGACCTACTCCAGCCTTCCTGTACTCTTCAGTGCATTTCACTGGGACATACACACCATGCAGAAAACAGCATATATTCACAAATACAGCATAGAGCAAAACCATGGAACATTAGTTTTTAACATGCATTTCTGCACCTCTAGTTGAAATACTGTGTCTTATCCGGTGCTGAAGCAGCAGTCTTCCTAGCCTCCTGCCCAGTAACTGTCACAATAAAACTGAGCAAAGGCACTACTTGTAAACTTCTCTCCATTTTCAGTATTTAAGCTTTGCAACTTACTTAACTGAAATAATACATCAAAACAGGTTATCATCTTTATCAAGATTTATTTTGTCTCCTCTTTTTCTCTTACCTGTGTAACAAGAGGCTCGAGTAGCCTTTCAACTGCCAGTGTTCTTATCTCCAGGCTTTTGGGGTCCCATTTGAAGTTCACGTTGGCTGCAGTGACAGCAGTCATTTCTAGAAGAAAAGAGCTATGTGAATATAACTTTTTATTGTTAATGCTGTTGGAATGTATCTTTAAAATAAATTAAGTGGAAACTATTAAATACAAAACACCCATTTAGAGTAAGTCAAGGTTGTATCATCTCCAGAAATAACAATTTTGGTTCAACTTGGTGATATTTTAAAAAACTGCTTGTTATGACAATATGCAGACATTACCTGTACATTTTGGTTAGAAAACAAACCTAAAAATCATACAAAAACCTCTTGAAAAGCCACACTATTTTAGCAATGACAACATCAGCAATGTCTGGCCTACTTATCAGTGGTCCCTGAGCAATGAGAAAGGACCTCACAGGTAATGGGGGCACTTCACCCATGAGTCTTGGTGACCCCTGCCTAATTTCCACTGCCTCCCTTCCAAGGTCAGCTATCCTGTGCTCCCATGCTGGCCCTAAGACAGAGCCCAAGGCTTGGAGGAGCAGAAGGGAACAGCTTGACTTCAACGGCCCCAGAAAACTGCCTGTGTTCTCAGCTCCACCATGAGTCACTCCCCAAACTTCACCAAATCAGGAGCAGGTTTAACTCAACTCACTCAACCACTACTTCACTCAGTTCACCTTTTGGGAGCATAAAGGCAATGTAGTGAATATAAGCCTTACAAAGCTAGAAAATCCAGCTGGTTCACACTTAACAGCTTACTTATCTATTACACTTCCCTTAACATTCACATAGGAGGGAAATGCAGATTTGCATGAAGAGATCTGTTCTAAACTGTCACTGAGCCCTTCCCTCCAGTTACAGTTTTATATCAACATCCCAATGGAACAGCAAACATGATTATGGAAAAAGTTGAGTGAAACTACAGAAATAGCTCTGCTGTTGAAACCAGTAGTCTAAAAAACCAAAACTAAAAATAATGAACCACAACAGATCACTGGATTAACACTGTCATGCTGCACAGCAGAACGAAAGAATAAACTGAACCGTAACTTCAGTTTAAAAAAAAGGATTTAAGGTAATTATAGATCCAGAAAACCAATTCATACCACTTCAGACATAACAGATTCTAGCTCTTTCTGCTTTGGGCTGCCCGCAAAATTCAAGATTAGACTAAAGCCAGATTTCTAACTTTTTTGACAAAAAAATAAAAAGTCAGGAAGAGAAATACATTTCCTAAGTCTCCTTCCATCCCTTTTCCTAAATACCTACTGCCGAAGTCATTTTAAAGCTTATTAACCAACATTTTTATATTTTCCTCTGGACAGGGCATTGCCTGCAGAGCATCTCACAGTCATGTTGCTGTGACAGGACCAGATGTCCCCAAGCTGCTAGATGAGCACAACATGCCATTATTTTTAAGAAGCAGGACACAAGGCACTGCTTTTGGTGGCCAACAATGTTTACAACAACCAACCGTTGTCCCAACACTGGCAGTTAACCCTGCAGAAATGGCACAGGCAGAGCTGCTGGTTCCGGGGTGAACAGAAGCACTCGGGCAGCCAAGGAGCTCAGCCAAGGGCCCAGCATCACCTGGCTCCAGGCTGACCCCAGCCATCACACAGCCTCTCTCACACCACGAGCATGATACAAGAGGCTGTCTCACTCCACCCCTGTCAACACAGCTTTGCCCTTAAGCCTACACACTGTCATATGCTGATGTACAGCTTCACAATATTACTTCATGCAGCAATATTCACTTAACCTGCATTCAGCTTTCCACTCCGCCCATGCTCCCAGTGCCCACACACCTGGGAGAAAGAAAACTTTAAAAGCTGAAAACTGAGGGGTGGGGGGAGACTAGGAAGAGCCCAATCAATGCTAAGCCCATGTGCTAGCTTTAAGTGAAAGAGGTTACAGGAGCAGGTGAAGGGTCCCAGCTCCTGCAGCACAAGCCACGCCAGGCTGTAGCCCCACTGAACTGACTGCTGGAGGGTGGAGGAGGGTGGCCACCTCCTCTCCTCACCCTACCTCTGACACTGACCACTAAATCCTGCAAACTCACTAATTAACCTGCTCTCTCAATCACCCCCTTCGTTTCCACTCATCCCTGGCTTGTGCCACAGTCCAGACACTGGCGCAGGGCACACTGTGAAATGCCCTTAACCGCCAAGTAACATCCCCCCCCTCCATGATGAACTCTGCTGGTTTATTCCCTCCTGATTAGCTCTGCTTGAAGGCTTCCTATGTAAGAAGTCAAGAAAAAATATGCTGAAAGCCTTTATGGTTTCTGAGAAACACAGCCAGGGCTCTGGGCAGCCCAGCCAGTTCCTAGGTAAGGGCTGTTTCGACACGGTTAGTGCTGTTGCACCTCTCACAAAAACAAAGCGCAGGACAAGGTAACCATGAGAAGATACATTAATTGTATTAGCAGGATAATAAAGGCAATTCATCTGAAAATGTTAGCATGATAGTTCATGAATTGACCAAAAGTAATGGTCTATAAAACCACTTAGTAGCAGCATTATTGAAATTTATCTAAAAAGCATAGCTTGATATCAAATAGACTGTTTGGTAGCAATGGCTCAGAAATCATTTGTACATTGCAATAAATACTTCTTTATTAAATACTTGTGGAGAACACAGCAACAGGCTACAGGTTATCAACACATGGGTGAGCGGGGTGGGTTTAGGGGATAAAAAAAACAACTGCCAGGGCCACTTTACAGCAGGGCTGTCATCCCACTACAAGGTCACTCCAATTCTCTAGAACTTGCCTTTCCCCTGTGACTGCTCAAGGTCTTGCCTCACTGAATTCAAATATAGTAACAAGTAGCAAACCACATCAGAGGATATTGTAGCAAAGTGTTTAAAGTTCGATCCTGGACAGCACACCACAATGCCTGGAAGTACTGCAGTCACCCTAACATCTCCAGGGAACAAGGACATCCTCTGAAGAGGGACCCACCTGCAGGCCAGTGTGGCCTTGGTTTGGCAGCTGGGATGACCCAGCTGACCTGGAAATAAGCTCACCATGTGCCAGCCCTGCTATGCACAGGACACACAACAGCACACATGGTCAAAGCAGAATTTCAAGGACGATGCAGCATGGACCACACAGCAGAAGAGTGCATGATGCTCAATCTCAAGTGCAGGAATATATAGAATGACACCACTGCACAAGGAGTTGTGGTTGCCCAGCCTGTGGTTTCATAAGCGGCAGAAAAGCTGCTTAAAGACCAACATTCATCCTCCCACACCCCTCCAGGAACTCATCCTCGTTTGCACATCACACCCCCTCTATACTGGCACAGCTTTCCCCCGGCTGAGCGATTAACCAGATGGGGAAGAACTGATTCGGCTGGAGGGAAAGGAATCCATTTCTGCAGGGTGGGCCGAGATCCCCATCTGGCTCACTGTGCCACCACAGACATCACTGTGAGCTGCTCAGTAACGGTATGGGGAGATGGCTACATCAGCTGGCACTATCAGCAAAGCCACTGAGGTGGGAACACAGGGCAAAGCTGGATGTCACAGCCAAGTTGAACCAGGTGCTACTGAAAACTGAGCATCAAGTGAAGCTTCTGTGGAGAGCAGGAGTGTCTCCCCTACACATCTAATACTCAGACACAAAGCCCCAACCTTGTACCACGCTCACCACCCAGCATGTTGACTGCAAACCCTTCAGGTTATTGTACAGGTCATGATGGGGCCCATTACTGCAGTCAAAGGTTCAACAGCAATGCGATATCTTACTGGGGTTTAGTGCACCTGCAAGGACATAAGGGCAGGGGAAGAAAAGGAGTTTAAAGAAGCCACTTTCAGAGCTCCTGTTCCAGCCAAAGAGCAGCTCTGTGAACACAGCCATCCCTGGACAACTTGCCCCTGCTTTCTGCAAACACTCAAGACACATCAACAGCTAAAGCTTAAGAACAGGTCTCCATTCTGCTTCAAGCAACCACTGTCGTCATCCTCCTGCTTGCTTCCCTGCCCCAAACAGGCACCCACACTGGCACACATCTGATGTGGCGAGCCACTGCAGGAAGCTCAGTTTTGGAGTAGGCTGCTAACTACGAGAATTCCCTTTTTGGCTTACTGTCCTGACAGAAGAGCTGGGACTGCACAGGGAGGCAGATGGGGCTACAGCAGCACTGAGATGAGCTCTCCTTCTGAAGTGCCCCCCAGGGCAGATTCCAGCCCTGCTCACACTGGTGAAGGCACACACCAGAGCAGATGGACATCTGAACTGCTGGGGCTGTACTTACACACCTCATACAGGAGCTGCCGGGAACACACCGAGGATGAGATGCATACAGTGCTCTCTTCAAAAACCACAACTAAATGTTGGACAGCTTTCAAAAACTGGTAATTCAAGGTTTTAAGAAAACTTCAGATACCTACTCCTTAATACTGGCATGTAAATAAATTTCCAGACTTTGGCAAGCATCAATGCAGTTCTGCAGCTTCTTTGCAGAAGTGCCCTGAAGGCACTCAAGGCTCTTCATGAGTCCATAAAGGAGCACAATTTCAACAGTGAGCTCTGCATCCCAACAAATCACGGAAAGGCCTAGTGCTCGTGGTCCTGTTTTTCTCGTGCTCTCACGTACACCTGAAGGCAGTGCTGGCTGTATCTCAGGCACCACTGAGCTAGTATGTTCCACGTGCCCTATACCAAGTGATCTTGCAGCTGCCCCACCTCTGGACCAGAGCAAACCTCTTTGGGTTACACAGTGAAAAATATAACTGCACATCTGCTGTGCTTCAGTCCCACCACCCTATGCTACCTGAAGACTCTTTTAACATGCCATCTGCTGTCAGCCTCTGCACCTTAACTCTCCTGACAGACCGTTTTCTAAAAGCTTTTAACTGTACTCATGGGTGTGAGTTTTTCTCAGGGAAGCTGGTATTCAGAGAGGCCTGACTGGCACAGCTATGGGCTAACCTGGGCCAGGCACAATAGAACACATGCTGAATTCCAGCATTATGCTATCCAAAAAATCTCACAAAAGGACATGGGACAAGAATATTTTACACCTGGGAGGACATTTGCCATTTAAACACCCTTCCTATTACTCACCTAGCTGTTACCCATTCTGTGCAGCTGATGTGCCACGGTGCAGTAATAGGTACTTGACCGCATTATTTTGCAGCTTATTTCTTTCTCTCATATTTCTTGTAATAGTCACAGAAGTTTCAAATTATAATTTCATCCTCTACCATGCTTCCAGACTGTCTTGGGCTGCTCTGTACAAAATAATGAGAACAGCCTTCTTCTATCACCCAAGCCATGGATGGAACAGGGTGGAAGTCACAACACAATGATGCAGCTTCATCTTCCAGACAGAAAATGAACCAGCTCCCCTGTTCCCAAAGGAATCCTTTTACTTGGTTTGTTACCCAAATACCTAACCCACCTGACAACCAGCAGGGATCCTTTACCGCCACTGAAGGTAGGAGAGCAGATAAAGATCTGTGGAAACTGGGTATCTAACATACCATTAGTGCCTACTGAACAGGTTTGGTTTCAAAAAGGTTAATGCACACTGTATATTAAACCCAGCTTACGTACCAGAATTTCACCATGTCCCACTGACAGTTCAAAACTGGTTTTCATATATATAAGAGTATCCAGAAAATAAAAACTCTCATGCTTTCCCTTCACAGTCTCCAAATTAATTCATCTGTCTTGTTCCACAAATAATAAAAAGCAGCTAAATAGCTGCTAATCAAGGATGTTTGGTATATGTGATGCTTTTCAAGGAGGATTTAAGCAGGTTTTCTTTACGCTGTTTTTATTTAACATCAAGTAACCACAACTAAAAAAGGGGAGTCATCCTTTTCTAACGTAGCCTTCCAGCTTAAATTTCATAGAACCACAGAACTATCAAGGTTGGGAGAGACCTCTAAGATAATCAAGTCCAACCATTAACCTGTCACTCCACTGTAACCCCTCAACCTCTAGCCCCAGATTCAGACACCTCTTAAACACTTCCAGAGTTTGTGACTCCACCACCTTCCCAGGCAATATTCCAGCACCTGAACACCCTAACAGAGAAGAAATTTTTCTGAGCATCTAATCTGACTCTCCCCTGTCTCAGCTCGAGGCCATTCCCTCTAGCCCTCTCCCTGCAGCCATAGCAGGAGACAAAATCCCTCACCTCTTTCCAACCCTGTCAGGGAGTTGGAGAGAGCCATGGGGTCACCCCTGAGCCTCTTCTCAAGGCTAATCAACCCCAACTCCCTCAGCCCTTCCCCATGTGCTCTGGCCCTTTCCTGCTCTCACTGCCCTTGGCTGGACACGCTCCAGCGCCTCTTTTGTAAAGTGAGGGGCTCAGCTACCAAATCTTCTCCCCCACCATAAATGCATAAATGCCAAGCAGGTACTACCTCCTTCGAAATCCTTAGAATTTCAATCTGAAGAACTAATACAAACTCAGATGTCTCACACTATGGCAAAGCTTGTATTTAAATTTACAGGACAAGTTTGAGTTGAACCTGTCGTATGAGACTCAGATCTTGGTGGTAAAGGTGGGATCTATTTGCTATGTCTATACTATAAAACTTAGGGTGGAAATGTATCTATACTCAGACCTCAGAATTCTGAAGCACTCCCATCTCAAACTCCTGGTTTTCACTGAACACAGCGATTACTAAGCTTTCAAGCATGGTGTCTATGCAAAACATGGAAAAATATATGGGAAATAACTTCACTGAATAGAACAAACTTCTGTAAAAATCAATGACCATGTTCTTTGACAATCAAAGCATTTTCTGCCACTTGAGTATATTCAAGTTTGCTACTCATTTCTTCACAAACTGCAGTAACCAACCAAGAAAAAAAGAAGACATTTGGGTTCAGATACACGTGTTTCTCACCAGTGCCATTCCAGTTCCAGCTCTCATCATCTGTTTTCATACAGTTTTCTCTTTTGCCCTTGTGGAGGCTTATAGAGAGGCATATGAAATGGCTCAGCAGACAGTCTTACACAGACAGTAAAAAACAAATGCTTCTCTACTTCTCCAGCCCTTTAGCAACTCTTTAGACCTTGCTACTGAGTTAAGATTTGGAACCTAATCTGGTGTCCCTACAAAAACCAATGAAGTTTGTAACTCTGTTGTCATCTCCTGCCCACTGCCCCCAGCAGTGTGCCACAGACAGCCCCTCAAGTCTCTGGTCCAGCAGCACAGCCCGTCCCACACACCATCACATGGAAACCGGCATGGAGCACATCACCAGATTAAGATGCAATATACCTCCCAAAGCAGTTTGTGCTATCTCCCAGCCACTCCCAAATTGTTACAGTACTGGGGATTCAGTCAACTCATTTTCATTCCCAGATCAGGAACACGCTCTGTAACAACAGGTTTTCACGCCTCTGTTTCGGCCTAGCTGTCACTGAGGGGATAAAGGCACACTGCACAAACTGCTTCACTGTGGTCTTCCTGGGACCACAGCAGTGATTTAACAAATCTTAACAAATAAGATGCTTTCTTTGGAGATGCCACTGCTAACAGCAGCCTCTTACCCTAAGTTATGTAAGTGTTAAGCTGTGACCGTTTCCTTTTTGCCAGGATTGTTTTTGCTTCAAAGGAGCCAGAAAGGAGCTGCATGGCAAGCCAAATCACAGCAAGCACGAGCAATTAGTGACTTATTTATGTCACATTACGGCTCCAGTTCATGGATGACATCCTAAAAGAATGCAGGAACCAAATTCAGGCTCACACCCATTTAACTGTCCAGATGGATATCCCAGTATGTCCCAGTAAGTGTCCAATTTATTTTTGCACAGTCTTCAGTTTCCAACACTCAAGCAGGATTCCAGCTCCATGAAGAAAACTGACAGGTTATCAAGACTGCTTTAGAAGACACACATGCTTTTTCTGAAAACAAGAATCTCCTGTATAACTAAAAATAATTTCAAAATTCTAGCCACAAAACTTTGTCTTTCAGAAAAAGAAAAGAGGTGTCATGAGCCTCAAGTTATTACTATTAATAATAAACCACTCATTCAGCCTTTACAACAATGTTTGGGCATTTTAAGCATAAGACTTGCACTACTACTCCATGAAAGGTAACTTCCAAAATCAGAACAAAAAACAACTAGATTTGTAACTGCTGTACTTCAGCTGTTCTGTGGGTCAGGACTGAGAGGCTCTAGCCAAGCAGAAGGGCAACTTCCTTGCAGTTTAAGCAAACAGCAACATCTGTCATGAACCTGCAGAGATGGCAACTTCTAACTCCCAAACCTAGCCCTCACATAGTCACATTCTCACATTTAAGTTGTAGGTTCACACTTTCAAACACAACAAGGGGACTCAGCCTGGACAGAGGATGCCAGAGCCCAGGTGGGTCTTGTACATCTGCTAGACCACTTGAATTCAACTACTGAGTGCCCTCTCAACCTCAAACTGTCTCTTCCCACTCTTCAGGTAGAAAATTGTGTGAAGCTTCCATAAAATCATTGACAAAGAACGGAAGAGCAGCTTGTTGCCACTCACTGAGCCATAGCACACACTTCAGCTGTTAGGGAAACATCACTAGCCTGTGGCTACAGAACACAGCTCTTCGGACCCGAACTATACCAGCACAAGTCCTAATTACCAACCTTAGGTTAGCAATGAATGCAAGAAGGGGTAACCTTTTAACAAGATAATTTTTCCCACAAGTATTCCTTAAATAAGAAAAAGGTTGTTATAAATTATTCTACTTTATCAGTTGGCACGAGAATTTGCCAGTGCTGCAACATTGATTCTTGCTTAGCTTGCAAAAACCCACTGATGGCTGGCAATAAAGGGATGAGAAAACCTGGAAAATTTTGTTCTGATCCTCTTCAGCACTCAATCTGTGATAAAAAGTGCTGTTTATGCAAAAGAGTCAGAAATAACCAGAATCTGACCCCACTCGAACTGCATTTTCATTCCTAAATTGATATGTTGTTATGCAATACCCTTCAGTGCTTTTAGCTGACCACATCTTCAAAATGTAGACCTTCATTAGCAATTTAAAACAGTCAGAAGTACACAAATACTGGAGCTGCTGGAGTCAACACGCATGTTCCGGAAAAAATGAGACTCCTATAATTAGGTATTTGATGAGATGATTTGCTTATACACGGAGCAAAAGGTCAGACCTGTATTAACTGAGACTAAATACCATATTCTTTCCCAGCTGCATGCTCAGCACAACGGCAACTAAAGACTACGTAACAAAAATTCATAGTGCTGTAGGAGTGGAAAAAGTTTTCCATAGTTTTCTCCACTCAAAAGCGACTAGAAGAGCATCCACTGAAGCAAGAGAGAACATGAGCATAAAGACTCTTCAAAATAAAATGCTTTCTAAGTTTCCCAGAAAAAGTCATTTAGAAGTCCTTTGTCAGTCCTCTTTGATTCAGGAACACTGTTGTTCTTTGCAAAAAATTAGAAAGCTATTTGTTTTAAAGAACAAAAGTAATAAACCCCAGAGGTGATAAAGCAGAGAATTTCACTTTATGCTCAAGGCAACCTTCAGCAACATCTCTTAGCTATAAACAATGAATTGGCTTCACAGGAAGAACTGCACCATCACCACATGCCCCCAGACAACTCTCGACTTGCAGCTCCACCAACAGACGCTGTTAAGTTAAGGAGTTAAGGGGGGGAATTCACAAAAACAAGCCCCAGGAAGAAAGAGTGAGCATGAATGGAATGCACAAGCGTAGTTTGGATGAGTTAAGCATCTTTAAATGACTGCAGCTATCTGGAGAATATGTAAGGCAGGATGTTCAAACACACCATCTCCTCTCCTCACAAATTGTCAGCAAGACCGCAGACACAGAGCACAGCAGGCACTGACTGATGAGAACATCACAGCTTCTCCAGAAGAGCAAAGCAAGTAACATACAAACACAATGCTGACGAATTTTTGGATGTTTCCCAGAGTTACCAGCAAAGCCATAACCACCTTCTGGCAAGTACTAACTCGCTAAGGTGCTCTGCGGTGCAGCAGAATCTGAGCTAAGAACGATCTGCCCGGACAGGAATCCTTTCCAGTCACTGCCATCGCACATGGATGACCAATTAACGCAATTTCTGTTAAAAAAAAAAAAAATTCACTGTCCCACGCACATTCCATAAAAGCAACAGGAAGGAACCAGAAGGTTTGAGAGGTAGGAGTCACTGCTTGGCTGGTCTTTCTGGAAAAAAAACCCAAAAGCCACTTTAAAGTAGTAACACACCCATTTACTAAGAGGAAACCAACTTACATTTGAATAAAGACTCGTTTTTCTCTCCACCCCTTCTCCTCTCCCCAGGAACAGGAAATATGACAAAGCTACTGAACGAAAACTAGATTAGCTAAAAAATCCTGTTCCATTGGCTTTGCACCAGTGCTTTGCCTTTAGTTCTGCTGACGCTGCATCTGTCACCGACAACTGACTTTTCCCTAGGCCCATAACACTAGTCTGTTAATCAAATAATCATATTCAAATTGTGTTAACCTATTCTGTGAACTAAATAAACCAGCTTAGAACACCTGATGCTAAAGTACTGAGGCATAAAGAGCAGAAATTAATTTTTCCCTTGAGGTTATAAGCTTTTAACCTTTCAACCAATTTGTATTATTCGGTTTTGCTACAAGTAAACCTTCTAACTTTTTTTGCTACTCTTACTGCATTTTATGGTTTGGGTTTTTTCTCTAACCCCAGCTAGGAGAGAGGAAAAAACCCACTCACACACTCATACTACGCTCTTCACTGTACCCATATAAAGTAAGAAGACTGTGATGAGGACTGCACCAGCAGTACAATGGAGTAACAGACACTAGCTACACTGCTGCTCAGAAAGCCTTCCCCACATCTTCACTTTCAGGGTGCACTGTCTAATGCTAGTTAGGAAACGTGTTTCCAGTCGCAGAAGCAGTGGTTTACAATTAAACGCATCTCTCAAACACTGGAAGTGGCAGTAACCACAAAGCCAATTCTTTGTACCAAAACTTAAACCACTCCAGACCTTCTCATAGAGCCAAACCAGATTATTGCTTTTCCCTCTAAAAAACTGTTTTGTGTCGTTCATTTTACTTGTAGCTTGTATGAAGCTGTTCGACTCACAAGGCTTCTAAATATAAAAGGCATGAAGTCATCAAACTGTACGCAATGATGGAAGAGCCAGTCTGCACCAGCAGCCAGGCCAGCAAGTGTCAGCCCCTGCACAGGCTCCCCACCAGCACTGGGCAGTGGCCACCAACAGCTGGAGAAGCCCACAGAACAGAAGTCAGCCAGGCTCCAACTCCTGGCTCAGGAAGTTCCTAGGCTGCCAGAGCTTGGCATAGCACCTCAGGGAAGCAGGGCTACTTGTCTGCCCTTTTCTCGTGGTTTTATTGCTTGTTCTACTACTTGCCTGTTGCTTTCCCTTTTAGGGATGGCTTTATAGACTGCCACCTCCCAAGACAAAGATAGGGGAAGGATATGGGGAAGGGAGGATGAATGATCGCAGGGGTCAGTAAAAATAAAAGTGGCAGGGGTTGGCAATACAACTGGGGATGACATCAGACACCATCCAAGAGCATCCATCACTCTGCAAGGGCATCGAAGGAGCCAGAGGATGCTGCTCAACACTGTGATACGCTGAGGAAATGGCAACAACCTCTAGAGCTCCTGTCTTATTCCCTCCTATTGTTGCTAACAGCCAGCTTGGCCAAAGTCAGGTGAAGGGCTTGTAACTTAGGGCCTCAGACAAGGGCTAGACTAGTAAAAAGTTGATGGGATCAGTATAACCAAAACCTCATGACAAGGTTCGTGACAGGATACTAGGCTGGATGGACCGCTCAGCTAGAGCAATCGGATCATATCAAGCACTCTACACTCCACTTACAGTTCACTAGTCAACTTCTTATCCTTTAAATTAATAAATAATTTGAGTTTTAGGATGCTTAGACTCCAAAACATCTGGGCATCAGGTACAGAGTTGGAATGAACTCCATGCATAATTGTAAGTGAAGCTTATACAAGGTTTGTCACTTGCCTACATGTCCACAGCCCATCATAAATTATCCAAGACCATGAGCAACTGTTCAGCATTAGGCAATGAGACTTGCTGGGTCTTTAAGTCATGCTGAAAGAAATTAGTTTTACAAGTATACATTACAAGGATATACCTGCAAGAAAGAGGGTAAAGAACTGGCAGCTTGTACATCGTGATCAGTTGTGCTCACACCCACTTTCACCTCCTTGCTTCTGAGCATGCCACAGCTCTGTCCTCTGCTGCTCAACAGCTCTGGGTCTGAATTCAACATTCTAGTCAATTTAAAAAAACCCAACATTTCCCCACCTATGGCTTCAGCTGAAGATCTCAAGAGCACTTCATGAAGATGAATACTGACCTGCTCGGTGTTATGCAGGTTAAACACCACTTTACGGGCATACAGCTCAGCCCTGTTTACTGGAAAGATTAAACTGACCTTTTTGTCTGTGTAAAGCTACATTGCTAGCACAGCCCTTGTGCAGGTCATTTATTTAAGTGGGTCTTGAGTTCTGATGTTGCATCATCCACAAAAAGATACAGAAAGAAGAATCTCCCCCCTAGAGCCTTAGATCTGCATAGACATTACCTCTATAAGTGCCCAAAATAAAGCAGTGAATGAAAACTGAGCCTTTGATGAAGTGGGAATGGAGGTGGAAGGGGGAACACAGAAACCACACAAGCCATCAAGGCCACATGTTCCATATAGAGTTAATTCTTGTTGACTTAAATGAAAAGAAGCAAATTTAGTATTTACCTAAATGCCCTCTTGACCTTCTGCTAAACAGCAATGACAGAACTGTCTAGCCTACACTGTCCCCTCAGTTCTTCAGTTTTCCCCTCCTGATACTTCAGCAACTATCCACAACCTCATCGGTTCCAGTCTCTTCCTTTAGGTAGCTCTTGAAGTCTACTCCAGAACAGGGCACACAAATGGGTGTACAGGCTCTTCTACCTTAACTTGCATTAACATTTCATTTGCTCCCAAAACCAGCTCCACACAGAAGTTCCTCTTAAGCATGTACAGTCATATGCAGACCTATTCCATAACAAAGCATAGACAGGTGAGAAACTGGGCGCTTCTTAGGAAAAAAAGCACACCACAATCTTCAGCTTTATCTCATATTATCACCAGTGCAATCCTACCTGCCACACTGCTGCTAGCTCCCTGGCTGCTTTGCTCACAAGCCCCCTCACTGCCTTGAAAACACTACAGGAGTTTCACTGACTCAGGGGCTATAGCATATATCAACACACCTCCCTCCTCATATCATTCCATGTGCTAAAGCTGATCTACTGGGGAACCAACTGGCATCCAGCTTGATTTCATCAGCAGGGCTCCACAGTCTGCCTTGGAAACTCTTATCCCTTTAGCTACAGTTGGCCTCAGATTTGCTTTTTCCATCCATAGGATCCAGAATGTTTTAGACTGGAAAGGACCTAAAAGCCCATCTCATTTGAATCCCCAGCCGTGGGCAGGGACACCTTCTGCTAGATGAGGCTGCTCTAAGTCCTATTCAACCTGGCCTTCAACCACTGCCAGGGATGGGGCAGCCCCAGCTTCTTTGGGCAACCTGTGCCAGTGCCTCGCCCCTTTCACAGGGAAGAATTTATTCCCAATATCCAATCTAACCCTGCCCTCTGTCAGTGGGAAGTCATTCCCCCTTGTCCAGCACCCTTGGAGCCCCTTTTAGGCCCTGGAAGGGGCTCTAAACTCTCCCTGGAACCTTCTCCAGGCTGAAGACCCCCAGCTCTCTCAGCCTGTCTCCATGGCAAAGACGCTCAGGCCCTTGAAGCATCTTCATAGCCTCCTCTGGACTCGCTCCAGCAGCTCAATATCCTTCATATATTGGGGCCCCAGAGCTGGACGCAGTGCTCCAGGTGTGTGTGTGGGGTGTCACCAGAGCAGACTAGAGGGGGAGAATCCCCTCCCTTGACCTGCTGGTGATGCCACTTTGGAAGCAGCCCATGACACGAGGATAGTTGCCTGAACTTCAAGCCTTTCAGAAGAGGCTCTCAGGAGTCTAAATGACCAATCAAGTGGCTGTCTCGTAAATAAATTTTTAAATAAAACACAGAAAGGAATGTCAATAGACTGAGGGAGAATTTCCCTCTGCAGACTGTGTTAGTTTAAATCTGTGTATTCAATAATTTCCATCATTTTACAAAGCACAGGGGAAAAAAAGGTTACTCCTCTCTGATTCCACCAGAGATATTTATAAACACACGTCAAAGGCCTAGCAGATGTTTCCCATGGTACATCTGGGACTAACGAACAAAACTATGTAATCATGTCTAGAGAAAAGGTAGCTGACTCTTTAAATACATCATTCACAAGGAATTATGAATCATATTTAAGTATCAGATTTGCCAACAGAAGAGTCTGGACTAACCCTGTGCACACCAGAAACTAGAGTTACACTCATTCCCACCCTAACTGGCAGATAAGGAGCCTCAGTCATCCAAGGAAAAAGGTCTCACTTCCAGTTGCGGTGTCTCCAGTTGCATTGACTGCATTCCTCCTGCAACTCCTTCACCTCGATAAATCCATCTGCACCCAGTTCTGCTTTGTGGCACAGCAGGTCACTCTCAGTGCTCATCTTTTCAGAGGAGCTCATCCAATGAGGATACTAGCATACATTTTTGTGGGTAAGCTCTATTTTGAGTCTCGTTTGCAAGACTAAAATAGTATGGAGTTAAAAGTAGTAATTATCAAACATCTGCACTTTCTCTAAAGCTGCAATGCTGCTTAACCAATGCACAAGCTATAAACCCACTGAATGGAGTATTCCAGATTAGCTATAAAACTGAATTAGGGTGAATTCCCAGAGCAGTAAAGGATCCAGTTCCTCAAGGTTATATGCGTCAAATGTTCCACAGCACACGAATTTGAGTGATGTCCCCTTAAGGCACAACAGTAGAAACTGCCATCCCTGGAAGCATTCCAGGCCAGGCTGGATGGGGCTTAGAGCAATCTGGTCTAGTGGGAGGTGTCCCCGCCCATGGCAGGGAGTGGAACTGGATGAGTTTAAAGGTCCCTTCCAACCCAAACCATTCTGTGATTCATGATCATGTTGAATGACTGTCTCATATGGCACTGTCCTAACTAAACAATACTCAGTCCTCTTATTCATCATGCCCTCCATGTAAGGAGGACTTGGAACTGCTGGGGCAAGGCCAGAGGAGGCCATGAAGTTGATAAGAGGTTTGGAACATCTCCTCTACAAGGACAGGCTGAGAGCGTTGGGGCTGCTCAGCCTGGAGAAGAGAAGGTTGTGTGGAGACCTCAGAGCAACCTGCCAGGAGCTGAAGGGGCTCCAGGGAAGCTGCAGAGAGACTCTTGGTTAGGAGCTGCAGGGACAGGACAAGGAATAATGGGGATAAATTGAAAGAGGAAAATTTAGGTTAGATCGCAGGCAGAAGTTTTCCCTGTGAGGGTGGTGAGGCACTGCCACAGGCTGCCCAGGGAGGCTGTGGCTGCCCCACCCCTGGCCGTGTTCAGACAGATTGAAGCCTTGAGCAACCTGCTCTGGGGGGAGGTGTCCATGCCCAGGGCAGGGGGTTGGGAGTAGATGATCTCTAAGGTCCATTCCAACCCTTTAAAATACTGTGATTTTATGTTCCCCTTAGTGTCCAGCAAAGCCAAGAGACACCAGTAACACAGAACACAGCAAGTCCTTTAACAGAAACATAGACATGTAGACCCTTGCTCAAGAGCAGCCTCACCGTCTAGTTGTAATGAGCAGGCTGGTTTGGCTGCTATATATTTCTGTAATCTTAACTAATTAACTCTGTGTATGAAGGGTAATTTAGAAATCAAATAGTAACTGCATACATTATTTCAAGTCAGGGCTGAAGTCCCACTAAAGTGTATTTCCAGCTCATAAACATTTCCACTAATGTGGTATCCTTTGCAAAATCAGTTTCTCAATCTT
>NW_008653389.1:0-969 GCF_000695815.1 Acanthisitta chloris | reverse complement strand
CTGCTGAAAAAACACAAATTTCTACATCTCTCAGTTAACTTTATCAGGCTGATACAAGCCCTGTGAAGAACCAACACACAAATGTCTGCCTTTACACGTCAGCACAGCACTGATGTTTCACAAAGCTTGAGAAGGTATTGTGAGGTATTTACATTTGCATTTTAAACCCCCCACACACCTCGTGTAAACTTTTAATCTCTGGTGCAGAGGCCTATTATTAGAGCTGGCTGAAAAAAAGCCCTAAAGACTGAAGGCACATTGTTTGTTATGGAAAAGGTTAGGGCAAAGCTTTTCTGAAAACAAAGCCGGATAAATCTTTGTCTGTTTCTGCTGAGAAAAGTCAAAAACATTTCCTTTATGTTTTAAAAACTGTTTCTCTGTAAATTAAATAAAGTGACCAAACTCAAATTATTTTCTTTTCAAACAAACAGTTTCAATCTAGTAGGGAGAGATAATTATGACTAAACACTTAAAGTGACCTTAGCACCCTAAAACAGACCAAAGACTGCATGTAGTGTAAAATAAATTGGGCTTTCACCTCCATTAAACACAAACCTGCCTACAAACCAACCCAGAAACAGAAAAACACAACCCCACAGCCTTTAGCAGGTTTGAGAGCCCGGGGTAGCCTGCAGGACTGCGGAGCGAGCAGAGCCACCGCCCCAGCCCCGTGCAGGGAAAACAAGGAAACTCAAGCACAAGTAACTGAAGCAGCCGGAACACCTTCTGCACAGCTCCCGCCTCGAAAAAAACAACGAGAGAGACAAAGGGGGGAGGGCAGCAAAGAGCTCCCGGACTGGGTCGATACCCAGACACGCCCGGAGTAACTGCAAAGGCTGCGAGGGCTCGGGGAGCTCCGGGCCCGGAGACACCGACACCGCCCGGGCCCAGGGCAGGCAGGGCAGCGTGTCTCCCGGCGAACTTCCAGCCTGAAACACATCGTGTGTTCGGAACCACCGTGAGCAATTA
>NW_008653388.1:21953-25673 GCF_000695815.1 Acanthisitta chloris | reverse complement strand
TAGTCAGGTGGGAGCTGGTCTCTTCTCCCAGGCCTCTCGCAGTAGGACAAGAGGGCATAGACTCAAGCTCTGTCAGGGGAGGTTTAGGTTGGCTATGAGGAAGAGATTTTTATGGAGAGAGTTGTCAGGTATTAGAATAGGCAGTCCAGGGAGGTGGTGGATTCACTGTCCTTGAAGTTTTTCAAGATGAGACTGAATGCGTCATTTAGTACCACGGTCTAGTAATGACAGTAGGGTTGTACTCGATGATCTTTGAGGTCTCTTCCAACCTGGTTGATTCTATGATTTTATGATTCTGTGATTCTATGAAAAATATGATTTAAGGAAAGTGAATGTAATAGAAGAGAGATAATGACTAAGATAAATTTTAAAAATTAAGAAAGTAAAAATTTATGTAAAATGTCAAAATATTGTCTTTTTGCAAATGGGCTGGTCAATAAATGGCACTTTATGTAAGGACAAACTTGAATAGGTTTATTCTTATACAGTGTGCTGACTGCATGCCTCTGCAAAGAAATTTGCTATATTTTCAGTGTAACTGGATCTGTATTATCTTCAAGAAAAAAATTTAATCTCTTTTTGTTAGTTCTTATGCATCTCTTGTGTAATATTTGCAAATTGAGAGGAAGTGATACATGCACATTTTATTAACTGTATTGCCTTTCTATAAACAGCAGTGTAGATTTCATCACTTGATATTTGTTTCGTGCCCTAAATACATTTGTTCTGAGGAAACACAATAGTAGATTGATTGAAGAAAGGAAATACTGTGTACATCATAGAAAATAATTGCACTTCCTCATAAAATGTTGTGGAGAGATGAGTAAATCATAGAATCACCAAGGCTGGAGGAGATGTCTAAGATCATCAAGTCCAAGCATTAGCCTGCCACTGTGCTATCAATGAATGAGAATCCCATAAGGTTTATCTGTTTTGTTTGTTATCTATTTTATTTTATTTTCTAAATACTGTAATAAATATATATTTCTCTTTTTTTTCTGTGTCTCTGTCATTCATTCTTATTCTCCCCAGTTTCAACATAATCTTCACTCATATCTCTACATTACGAGAGTGAACCATTTGCAGTACTCTGGACAAACGTTACTGTCCAACCATAATTTCTTTCTAGTGCATAGCTTTCCCAACGTAACAGACACATGCGTAGCGCCAAACCCAGTTTTTAAAAAAAATTATTATTATTTTATTAGCAGAAAACATAAAAATCTATGAGAAAATAATAATTTAACAGTTTTATTGAGGCAATAATTTTGAACACAAACCATAATAGTAAAATGATGCTCTCACCAGATACTTCTGACTAGGAAAACTATTCAGAAAAATATTACTATTTAAATTTTTCATATAGAAGACACTTCCAAAAATCCATTACATAATTATATAACATATAAGAAAGAAAAGGAAGAGTATTGAAAAGAGCAATAAATTGCAAAAAAGTTATTGCTTAATGTTAAAAATTTTCTTAAATAGCAATAATTTCCCAAATAGCTTTTGATGGAAAATAGTGTTAAATACACATTTATACAGCATTAATAAGTACCAAATAAATCCAAAATCTCTTGTTGAGTTGGTGATTAGGTGATTTAGTGTCAAAAAGAATTTCAAAATACCAATTTCAGCAAGTATTTCTAATCAATTTGAAAGATATGTACTGCACCATAGTTGAGATAGGTACAGCATATATCCTTTCAGGAGTTACCTGTGTTATGAGCAGGAACCATATATTTACAGAAAATGTCTAAAAATCTGTGTATAACTTAACAGTTTCCTTCCATGACAATGTAAATGATCTTGGCAAATGTAACACATTTTTATGGGTAAGTGCTCTAAACAAATGGAAAACAATTCCCTTTCTAAAAAGGAATGACCCTTTAAGAGTCAATAAGTTCCAATTCTCTTCAAATATTTTTATTTAAATTATTCAAATCATAACGCAATCAATATTTTATTCAAATATTTCAAGCAATATTCTATTTGGAATATTTACTTATGCTGTCAAGAATCAGCAGTAGCTGTGACTAAACAATGTGGTTATATCTATTTGTGTGTAAGGCCAATGCAGACAGATAGGACACCAGGTGCATTTTGTGGATTTATTACCTAAAATTTATTATTGTGATCTTTTCTGATTAAATTTCACATTGTTCCAACAGCTGGTGGTTGAACAGATTTATTATGCAAACAGAATTACTGAGAGATAATATTATAACTCAGCATTGCTGATTTGGAAATTTCAGTGCCTGTATGCAAAATAGTTCCCATTCTCAAAATCTTTCTGATAGCATAAATTTCTAGACTCAAGAATATGTAATGATATTAACTCATTGTTTTGTTTTACTTACTGTTATAAATCAGTGTTTCATGATCCTTAGAAGTACTGAGGTCATTGTTTTATCTTGCTGGAAATGATGGTCCTGAAACATTAACTTAGCCAGAGGAAAAATAATATGATTCTGCTGCTCATTGAAGCCCAAAACTTTTCATCATATGTTATAAAGACATTTCATTCTTTTTATGTGTTTATGGATTTTTGGATGTCTATAGAGAATTCAGAATTTTAACAGTTAAATTCTACATATTTTCTGCGATGATTTAAAAAAACGTACAGCCTGTTAATTTGGGTTTTACTGTCTTTCTTCTTTTTTTTTCCAAAACCTAGTTTTAAAGTTAGACAGAGGTTATACTGAAGAGAGTGAATTTTCAAAGTATTTGAGGACATGAGTAGTTAGCAGACATTTTCAGAAGCACTTAGGGTTTAGATGGTTACTTATATGTACCAAAATCTTCCTGGGATAAATAAGAGTTGTTAGCCTACACTTTTTTCATTCTCTTGAGACATCAGTGAGTCCTTTCATATGTAGGTACAATGCCATACACACTCCAGCCCAGAATTCAGACTGCTCCTTGTAACATCTATAGGAGCTTTTCTTATTTTTATAACAATATAGCACTATATACAGTGTTAAACAGGTAATGTAAGGCACCCTGACATTCTAATGCAGATTTGAAAATTTTTAAATGGCTCTAAGTTCTTGTGTATTTCCTCCATTAAACTTGGACATTTTCTTTGTAACTGATTCTGTAAAGAGTTAAATGCATTTAGAAAAAAATTCATTATATTTCACTTAAATATTAGTAGGAAACATTTATTTAGTGTTATATAAGGTCTGTAACAGCTCTTGATAAAACATTAAACAGCTGTAAATTCAGGTGCTCAGGCTAAGTGTAAATATGAAGGTGATGAGGGAGCTGGCAGAAGAGTTCTTCAAGCCTCTCTCCATCATTTACCAACAGTTCTGGCTCACTGGGGAGATTCCAGATGATTGTAAGTTGGTAAATGTCATGCCAATCCACAAAAGGGTGGTAAGGAGGACCCAGGAAACTACAGGTCTGTCAGCCTGACCTCAGTGTCTGGCAAAGTCATGGAGCAGATCATCCTAAGTGCTATCCCAATGCATCTCCAGGATGGACAAGGGATCAGACCCAGCCAGCATGGGGATAGGAAGGTCAGGTCCTGTCTGACCAACCTTATCTCCTTTTATGATCAGGTGACCCACCTGGTGGATGAGGGGAAGGCTGTGGATGTAGTCTACCTGGACTTCAGCAAAGCCTTTTACACCGTCTCCCATAACATACTCCTGAAAAAACTGGCAGCCCACAGCTTGGACAGGGGCACTTTCTGCTGGGTTCAGAACTGGCAGG
>NW_008653388.1:6387-21933 GCF_000695815.1 Acanthisitta chloris | reverse complement strand
GAGAGGTGAATCCGGCGTTGGACCAGCCTGTCCAGGGAGGTGGTGGATTTACCATCCCTGGAGATTTTCAAGATGAGACTTAGTGCCATGATCTAGTATGACAGTAGGGTTGGACTCAATGATCTTTGTGGTCTCTTCCAACCCAGTTGATCCTATGATTCTATGGTTGCATGATTGCTTAGGAGTTGAAAATATGCAAACTGACAGGTGAAGAGACTTATGCAGGGAGACTGTGTGAGAGCAGAGGATAGGATTTGGGTTGTGGGGTTTATTTTTTAATCCATGTTATCTGTTGTTCAGGGTACATTCCTCTGTTTTATTACATTATATTCATCATGTTTTCTGTTAAGCAGTGGAGCAGGTTAAACTCCAGGCAGAATTTTGGTTATTGTGGAAGATCCCTATAGCTGCAAATTCATCTGAGAGCATCTAAGCAGCAGTTACTTATGGGAAGAAGGTCCATCTAACAATAATAGTGACAATATTTAAGAAAACAAGACTGGTTTGTGTTGTCAATCCTATATTCACCCAGAAAGCAATGTAGAAAATTAAATATCAGAGCAGCAATTGCTTGACATTTTAATTCAAGAGGGGAGTTTATTACGGACTTTGTGGAGGCACAAGATGGATTTTGGTTTCATGTTGGAAAGATTGCTGGAGTTTTCAAATTCAGCCACAGAAGTTTTCAAATTCAGCTGCATTGTCACAATTTTGTGGACTGATTAAAGGATTGTTGACCTCTCCCCAAAGCTATAGTTCAAATATATATCCCACAGTAATCTAATATTGTTAATTTACTTTTCCCTAATACAGTAATTTAACATGTTTCTGTTTAATTTATTTTAATTGTGGTATGTGCTGTATTATTTTAAAAGGAAAAGTTAAAATCTGAGAATGTCCGGTTGCAAAAATGGAATTGAAGGAAAAATTTTTAAGTCAGTTAAAATGAAAGAGACTTTAGTGACACCTGTAGGGGTGAAGACCTTGTTTTAGTCAGTTGATGAGCTTCAAATGTTTAAAATTGCCTAGTGCATTTAAATCTGAACTTTAAATCTGATTTAGCCTGAAGCAGATATTCCGGATTATCGTTATTTTTATCATACATCTGTAGTTTGCATGCCTTTCATTTGCCTCAGTGCTGGTTTCAAGCTATTAAATGTCAAATGCTAGAGTCCAAATCACTGTGCTATTGTTTAATATTGCTAACTTTTGTACTTAAGTTGTTCCTGAAAACTATGACAAAGGACTGTGAGATTTCAGATCTGAACTATTGACACAAACAGATTCTTAAAGAGCTGGTTTTATACTACATTTATAATTTTCCATTACATTGCAATTTATTTATTGGGGGTTTTTAAATTCATAAAAACAATGTAATTTTTATAGATATCTCATGAAATGAAGATAAAAGCTTTGAGTTTACAATTTACTGTATTTTTATTATAATTCTTACTTAATGTTATTAATAACCATTTTACAATCTGAATAGTCAAACACTGGATAAAACTGTCTAGAGAGAAATTGAAACCTTGGACATACTGAAATATTTACCAGAGAAGGCACTGTGCAACCTGACCTGTTCTGGCCTTGCTTTGAGCAACAGGCTGGACCAGAGAACCTCCAGAGGTCCACTCTAACTTAATTAATTCTATGGCATTTATAAAAATGTCAGTCATTTTGCTTCCTTACTTTAAAAGCAATGTACACTTTGAATTCCACCAACAAGAAAATGCAGAAGTGAGATTATTTTCCTCAAGCAAATTAAGACTTGATTTCCTCTTTTATTTTTACAACTTTCAGAGTCTGGTGTTTTAAAATCCTTAAGAATATGCCCTCTTTTCCAGCATTTTTGTGTGCTGTAGGCTATCTATGAAAGTAATTTTTGAGATATGCTCAGATATTTCAGTTCAGTGTGTACCTGCTGGAAGTGATATGAAACTGCTCATGATAGATGATAAATTTGTTATTTGAAAAAGAATGCTGTGCATTAGCACAGCAGTCTTCTCATCAATATTGCTGGAAACCTGGGACATGATACAAGGGCTTTTTTTATTATTTATTTTGATCTAATCTTCTAGGGCAATTTATTTTAAGGCTGAAGTTAACAAAGTAACTGTATTTACCCAAGCATCCTAAAGGAATTCATTTTACATCTGCTCAAGTTTGGGTGGTTTTTAGTGTTTTTGTTTAGAAATATAGTAACATCTAGTATATTCTGAGTTTGCAACTAACAAGAAAATGGATTAAGTGCATATAAATACATAAATCAGTACGTACTTATTTAGTTGCCAAGTTAAATGATTACTGCAATGACTACCTCAAGACAGAAAGAAACAGAATGCATTTAGTGTACCAAGTATTCATGTTGTGCTAAGATGTTATGGCAAATGAATGTGAGTTTATGTGAGAAATATTTTACAGATCATATCTGCTTGTGCTGGAAATACTTCTCTTATCTAGTTTTGAGAACACAATTGAAAAATTGAAAAAAATTCTTGTGAGCCCTATGTCCTAAAAGTATTTTGATGTTATGAGACCATGAAGTAGACTGTATAGAAGAGCACAATTATGTGTGAAATCCCCAGTTTAACTATCTTGAGATGAGTGGGATATAAGTTCATAGGTCCATGGGCTCATTCGAACCTGAATGTCTTAGAGTGGGGGCTGGATACATATTTGTCTCTCTAGTGATGCCAAAATTTGAGTGGAGGACATTTTTGTTTTCTTTCATACTTCCCGAATACTTCACCAAAAAGAATGAAGTAAACACTTATCTCTTCATCAGTCCTGTAATCCCAATTTATAGGATATGTGGGACTCACACTTATTGTGGTTTTATAGATAGTAAAATATCTATTGCTATGATATTAATGTCACTTAATATTATTTTTTATCTCTTAATGTTTTGGGTGAAACAACCTCGTGTCATCTAAAAACATAATAGAATTAGAGTCTTTGTGGAATAACTCACATTAATATTGGTTTTCTACCTCCTTTTTTTTTTAACATTCATGTTTTAAAACTCCCAATGCTAGTGTCTCAAGAACTAAAATTATTTAAATACCATGAAATAAAAGCCATTTTGATTAAAAAAAGACACAAAAGCATCTTTTATGCTGATTTTAAATTTTGTAGCAAACAAACAAAAATATATAACCTTGTAGAGTGTACTATATTAACGAATGCTTAATGGTGTTTACTATTTTGATGCCAGTGGCATTTGCATTTGTATTCTGCATGCCAAGCATTATGCAAAATGCATTTATAAATTTAACATTAAATCAAATTTGTACCTCTGGGATAAACAAGAAAATGGATTGCAAGATTTTGCTTCTCTGTATTGTATTTCCTACCAGCACAAGCTGCGTGCTATTTTTAAAAGCAGATTTTTCTCCTACAAAAATTATTTCTCTATTCATGTGCCTCTAAACAAAAAGGGGGTAAAAAAACCTCGATTGCCAATGTAAGTTTTTGAGATGAAGCCATCTAACAGTTACTTTAAAAAACAAAGTCTAAACAGTTGTTTTGTAAGAAGCAGTTTTAAAGGATAATGTATCTCTGTTATCAGAAAGCAATGTGATTGCCATTACCTGCCTAAATATGCTCACCACCATGCTGATGGACATCCCCACCTCTCAGGAAGGAATGCATGTGTTGAAGAATGTTCAAGTGTGTTGCTTTTTTCTCTCTTCATTTTTAATTATGGGGTGTTTGGTTTGGTTTGGTTTTTTCTTTTGTTTGCTTTTAGCTTCTGTACTCCATTTTAGACTGAGCCATGTATACACTCAAGTGATATAGCCAGTTGATCAACTTTTACAGAACTTTATAAAAAACAAAACCCACTTTCCAGTACCCTTTATGTTGAAATACTTTTGGTTCTCCTTGCACCAAGTCAGTTATTCCATATATTCTTCCTTGAACTTTATGAAGATGCTATCTGGACCCATCTTTCTAATTCATCTTCCACTGTATGGGCTTGTTTCTCCAGTGCACATTTCCCTGCATGCTGAGCTTTGCTACTCCTGAAAAACAATTGCTATTTTCATTTCTCAGTTTAAGTACATCTCAGAATTATTTTATTTTTTTTCCTCTCTCTCCAGTATTTAGCCTAGGAGTTTATGTATTCTGGTCTGGGAGCTACTCCTAAGAATTAAGTGGGGAAAACTTTTTGGAATATATAATCCCATGCACTGAAGAAGCAGGCCATATGAAAACAATGTTGTGCAACTGTATAAATTAAGATTGCAAGATAATGTGCACATCCCTAATAGGAAATTAGAGTGGCACTGGAAAGTTGCATAAATTTGAAGATTATTAGTGTTTGCCTTTGCAAATTAGAGTTGGATTGTGAGGATTTTTCATCTGGATTTGATTTTATCTAGAATACATAAAGTGAATGTGTTCTGAACCAGTCTTCAAATCTGACTTGCATATAAATAACCTGCTGCAATCAGATAACGCCTATTTAGCTCATTTTAAGATTATTTAAGAAAACCTTCTAAGATAAGAAAAAAAAACATACAATGTTTCTGACTAAGATATTTTTCCAGGCATTTCTTAGCAATGTTCCTGCATCTTTAAAATTATACAGTTCCAGTTAAGCCTACTTTGATACATGGCAAAGTGCAGTATCTCACTTTGGTATACTTTTATTTCATGAACATAGATTATAATGTTAGAATTAATAGGTCTAGTTGTGTTTTAATGTTAAACATTTGTTTTTTAAAATACTGACATTAGTCTGTAGAAATTTCATGCCTTTCTCCATTTCTCTTATTGCTGAGACCTTAAATCCCTGAAAGTGGAAATTTGCCTTCCATTTAATCCATGTGCATTGATTTTAACATTTATTTCTTTGTTCATGTGTATGCATTTGCATCTGTAAGCTTTGGAAGCTTTAATTATCATGTTGCATCAGAATGTTTACCTTGTGATGCTGTTAACAGTATTTTCTATCACCTTGCTTTGTAGAAACCTACCTTTTTGAAGTGATAGCATTTCAATTCTGACAGAACAAACGACTACAGAGAGAGGCAAAATACTGGATTACTGGATTTTAGAGTTTAAGTCATATGCTGTACTCAGTTCAGATTCAGTGTTAAGGAAAAGTGTTATGGAACGTCTCATTCCATATATGTGAACACAGTACCTAAAGGTGATGCAGATAATGCTCTGTAAATTCAAATCTGTAGTCTAGAATTAACTTTTGTTATTGTTATTATTTATTGGGATTTGGTGAGTGTGGAAAATTTCAGCTTTAGCTCAGCATTTTTCATGCAATTGTGTGCTGTCCTTTTTCAGTGTCAAGTAAAAGACATTCTCTGTTTTGATTCTACAATCTTTACTTGTGCTTTATGCTTTACTTTGAATTACCATATGTTTGTAGGCTTATGATTATTTTAAAATAGAACTATTTTGCATGTGAAATCATTGCTGCAAGGATATCTCTTGGTCAATGTTAGATATTTAGAATTTACTTATTCTTAAGGGCATATTTAGCATCATAACAGTCTCTGATGAGCAGAAAATAAGTCACATTATCCAAGCACCACTAGGATATTTGGCAAATTTTGGAGTGTTATACTTTGCTGATGATAATATTTTGATGAGCACTGTAAACTGCATCTGTAATTAAAGTTTGTTAAATCACATTAGGCTAGTCTTGCTACTGCAGAATGTTGCATTTGCCAGTCTGAAACTTAAACTTTGATTTAATCAAGGGTGCCAATGTAGTTGAGCTCCTCACTACTTAATGTGTTAGCTGCATACTCATGATCATCATCACTTGATATATTGAATTAGGGTGTATGGATTAATTTTCACAGACTATCTGTAAACCACTAATTACCTTTTGAGGAGATTAGTGACCATCAGACTGAAAAAAACCCAGAAGTGGAGCATAAAATCCTGCTCTCCTACAAAGCAAAACTTAAATGGGTATCTCACAAGTGCCATAGTGCCTATGCAATTTTGTCCACTTCTAATGAATCTATGAAAAATTTAAATGTCAGGGCAAGGCTCACAATAATTGCTATTAAACCAAGATGGAACAATGTAAACATCGACTACAAATTAATTTGATCCTTATTATAGCACCTTTTGTACCACCAAAAGTGATCTGACTGAAGTACTTCAGTGACAGGGATAATGTAGTTACACTGCAGGTTTTTGACTTGTTGTATTGGCACTTTAAGAGGGCAAACATTTCCATTTCAATATGGGGCAAGACTGAAGCATGATGCTGTTATCCTTGCAATTCACTTCTTCCCCCTATTTCTCTGTGTACGCACAACACATTTTTGAGCATTCAGTGCAACTTTAAAATGACAATCCAAACACAGAGTTTTCTGTGCAGTACTATATGTTGTTTATCAGCCCTCCACTCTCTAACAGTATGGATTATTCTGCTTTCTTTTTTCTCAGCTGTTAAGCTCAAAGCTGGGCTCAATATTTAGTTTGGCAATTTTATTGTCCCCTCTGGATAGGAACTGATGTCAGAAATTCTTTGTCCTAAGAGGATTTTTTTACCCATTTGTTGATTTCACTGTCAAATTTGGTCAGCACTGGAAAAAATATGCTTGAAAGCCAGTCCAACTAATGAAAACTATTAGCTGGTTTACAAGTTGTCCTTCCTTTGTTCTTTCCTTGCCATTCTATTAAGAGGAAAAAGACAAAAGTTTAATGTGAGTCTAACTGGCAGAAAACAAAAGATACAGTGGCACATGGGGAGCATATCAGTTAAATAACATTGATGGTCCAAATTCGATGGCTTCAATTTTCTTTCCTCTTCCCTCAGGCATTACTGTATTGTTAGTATATGATTGATAAAGGTAGGATTTAAATGTTAAGGCTTACAATGTGAAATATCTTAAGCAAGCTTGTTAAAGAAAATGGATGACTCCAATCTACTTCGGTAATCTCTGTGGTATTAACTTATTATTTTGCATACAACTGTCTTTTCAGATTTGTCCATATTTTGCACATTTTTCAAGTATCTTCTGTTTTTTCCTTGCCATATCAAGAGATGAGAATTTGCTGACTGAGGTTGCAGTAAATATGGGTCTCAGGGTATTCTTACAGCTTGGCAGTTTGTGTATTACCGATAACACCTTCTGAATCTTCCTAATAATACTGCCTAGCCCATTCCCACAGCATATTTTAATAGAATTTTACCCTGTTTTACAGATGAGAAGTGCATCAACTGAAAAATGCCTATTATTACTAAAAATTGTTTGAAGATAAACCCCATGTACTATGAAATGATTACTGAAACATCTCTCTTTTTTTTTTTCTAAGAAATAAAGTATGGGAGTTAATAAGGTTATTCTGCTTGCATGCATTTTTCTGAAGTAATCTGTTGTCAGTCATGTTGTAGAAGCTACAATTGCTTACTCAATAGGTTAGATTGATGTTTTTAGAGTTACTTTTGGTGCAACTAAACTAGAAAATATATACAATTTTAATATGATATGTCAATGTGGTAAAAAGCGCGTTCAAAGTTTTGTATGTGCACATACAAAGAATAAAAAGGTTGATCACTTCATAGGCTTTGGATCATTACACTACTTTTCTACTCTTTCATCAAAATGTAATTTGAAATTATATTTGAGCAGAAACCAAAATATTTTGTATTTTATATAATCTCTGAAGCTGTCTTGTCAAGCTGTTTGAAAAGGATTTATACAAGAAAACAAAATCCTCTTCCCATGAGGAGAAACTTTCACTCTTCCTCATGACTAAAGTAGCTCAAATCTACATTTATTTTTTTTCATAAATGAGTGAATAAATGAAATAAAATAAGCATTTTTTCTCTAGGATAAAAGAACCTTCAAGGTTCTCTGAACAATATGTGACAGGAACCTTGTGACTGATGTCACCAAAATTTAAGTGTTTACCACATGGATATCTACATCTCAGCTACCTGTCTGGTTTGCACTGCTACCAGAAAAACTGTTCTCCAGAGACATTATCCAGAGTAAGTTCCAGCTGCCCAGATAGGTGTCCATTCATGTGCAAGATTACTACTGGAGTTCATGTGAATTTAGAAAGAGTTCTAGTTTTCCTTTCAGTTCTCCAGCTCACACTGGTAAAGAGAAGGAGGGCAGCTTTCAGAGGAGCTAGGAATAGAACCCTCTTTCTGAAATTTTTTTAGATTTCATCCTCTTGTACCAGACCCTGACTTCAGACTGCATGTGTAGATAGCAAGTGAAGAGAAAGAATTTTTGAAAATTATCACTCTGAATTCAGAGAAAGACAAAAATTAATTATAGTATTTCAGTGACCTTATTTAATTGAAATTTGGATTTTGAATCAAAATAATGCTTTCAAACTGGAAACTGAAACTTAGATATCTAAGCCAGATAATTCCACCTTTTTAAGGCTTTAAAGAATTGTTCTCCAAAACACAGATTTTTTTTTCAGAGAGTACTGATCATCAAGAAAATGCTAAATAACTTTATTAACTTCTTAAGTCACTTCTTCTCTAAAATAGAGATTGATTTGTATTTCAGAATTGAACATGCTATGAAGCAAGATAGAATGCTCAGAATGACATTCTCATCATGTTCCCATTAAGGCTGAGTCACTATGGGGTTTTTTAACTTTTGATTTTACTCTTTCCTTGACAGTATCTTTTCCAGGGCTTTGAATATTCAGCTTGTTTTCTATTAGTAGGATATCCTAATTTGCTAATTTTTTTGTTTGTTTTTTTGTTGTCACTGTTGTTTGGGGGGGTTTCTTGGATTTTTGTTATTGTTTTGTTGTTTTGGGGTTTGGTTTTTTGGTTGTTATTGTTTGGGGGTTTTTGTTGCTTTATTGTTGAGGCTTTTTCCTCTCTATACATATTTGTAAGCCTATATTGTACTTATTTTCCCAGGTAATTAGTCCTTAATGTTCCATGAAACTACAGGCTACCAATACTTAAATATCTAAACTGTGCTATACAGCGATTTATCTTGTTTTCTTACCAATAGCGTTGATCTCATAAGTCATTTAAGGTTTAATTATGATTAAGAATATTTAATAAATTCCAGTTCACTTTAATAAATTGATGGAACATTTACTCAGACTTTATAATGGACTTCTAAAAACTAACAATTTGAACTGTTATAGCTCAAAGTTGAATATTTTCAAATAAGAATTATTTCTCTCATACTTCCTGTATCTGACCAAACTCCTAGTCTTATTTTCAAAGTGTTTCCTTTAAAAATAAATACTCAACTCTTTTATTTTTACTTATGTTTATGGTTTTTTTCTCCTTAGTCATGATAACTTTGTCAAGCTTTCTTAACTGAGAACAATATTCCTTTTCTCTTTGAGGTATTATAAAACTTGTCTGCCCTTCGTCCTTATGGATTTGTGTACACCAAATCTTTAGCTTTGTAAGAACCCACAGTTCAAAAAAGGAACTTTATTATTAATTTATATTAAAACCAACAATAACAGAAAAAGACGCAAATGCATGGATGTCCACGCACACACTTCACTCCCTAGATAGTGATAAAACTCCTGGCTGACCCTAGAGACCTTATGAGATTGGAGAGATGCAGGATCTTTTTCTAATTGGCAGGTGTTATACAACTGAGTGCAGGACCAGAAGCAGAGCCCCTCTGATATCACATAGCTTCATGTCTAACAGAGTTAATGTCTAATGTCAACAGCACTGCGATCTAGTCACACTTTTCCTTCTGCCAGCAGACCCCAAGCAACATCAAAAATGCCTAGAGGACATTATGTATTTTTGGATAATGAGAATAGCTTTGTATTGGGCAAGTCTGCATGACAAATTTTCTTTGAGCATTTCAAAGGGTGTGATTGATACAGGTATCTGGCTAGATTTAAACTCTGCTCCTTATAAAATCCCTGGAGGAAGATGACAGAAATAGACCCATATCTATGTGCATGGCTGCTTCCATCACTTGCATGTGTTCCAAATTCTTCACATTACCAGCTGGGTGGGGTGTTCTATACGGTTCTATAGTTCTATAATTTTTTTAGCACAGTGGCATGCAGTGCTTAGCAAACCTAAAAATATGCATTTACTGAACATTTTTTTTTAAATCTTTAGTGTAAAGGATGGAAAGTGGATTTTTCCAAATGAAATTAAGCAATGTACTGGAGTCGTAGTCCTTATGCCTGTGCCTTCTGCATAATATTGACACTAAATGTTTTTCTCTACAGCCTGGCTCCATCAAGGAACTACATACTTCTTTTGACTTTACAATTTTCTTTGAAGGTTGAATTTATTATCATAAATGGAGGTATTAGATACATTTAAATGTGTCCTTACAAATTTATTCTTTTTCAAAAAAAAGCTAAAGTAACCATTACAAAAAGGAAATATTAGAAAAGCTGAAGTGATAGTCAAAGAGGGAAAACCTTTGTTCAAATCAAAGAACTATAGATTCCTACTGTGATTCTGAGTTATCATGTGTGTCATGGCCTTCTATTATTTTACAGATATGGTTATAACCTTAGTACCCAGGTATCCATAGTAACATATATATTGAAAGGCAATCATTTGATCAAAACCTTCTAATGATCTGATTTTTGAAGTTCTGATAGATGGTATTGCTCATTTCAAGGTGAAATTAGAGCCCAACTTTTCCATTTCTTGAGTGTTCTTTATCACATTACATATTATCTTTAAAAAAAAGTATCTAGTCGTGGAATTTTTGCTTTATTAATAACAGGTATACCACTGTGTGTCTTTGATGAGGGGACAGATTGCTGTCTTACAGTGCATGCTATGTGTTGAAAGTGAATTAGAGCAGTTTAGAACATAGCACATGGATGTGCTTATTTTGACATGGAGTAGGAAGCACTAAAATAAAAGTGTTTCTTAAACTATGCTAACATAAATAAAATTATGAAATGCTATAGATGCACTCATATTAATATTTCATCACCTTTAAATAAATATGGAAAATGTATTTGCAGTTTTGTCACTTTAAAACCAACATAGAGCTCTGAACTGCTTTGTTGTTTGGATATTTTTCAGAATGTCAGAAACATCTCTATGTGGACCACAGTATTAAAATTAGAATGCAACGGTATCCAGCTAAAAATTTACATTCTGAAACAGAGTTAAGTTGGTAAAACACTTTCTGCCCTGAAGCCATCAGTATGAGTATTTTATTTCAGGAAAGCTGGAAATTCTGAACATCTGCTGGACTAGTTGTGCTTACAGTCCTGACATTTCATAAAAGTGGGAAATGCAAAAAGTGACAAAATACAGGAGGAGATATTGTCTGTCAAGAGACAAGCATCAAGCCTACTGCTCCGACCCTATAAACTTTGGCTTGTAACCTGGATGCTTTAGTGACCAGAGTATTTCTGGATCATATATTATCAATTAACATTTAATTGAAAATGAGAACTCTGAAATTCTCTTCAATGTATTATATAAAGAATAATATTAATAGTATCTACATTAATTTATTCAAACCATGTGGTATTGCATTTCATAAAACCAAACAAGCAAACAACAAAAGTCAAAGTATTTGGCCAGAATCTCTTACGATACACCATTAAATTTCCATATTAGAAGAAGGCAATTTTCTAATTTTTTCTTCCACTCCTAGGTTCTTTTTTTTTTGCAGAGGAAAAAAACCCTCAACAATCCTCACCTAATTTGATATGAAAGGTTTTATATTTGTATTAAGAGCAGCCTATTTATTATTTATGAATTTAGTAATTACATAATGTTGATTTAGATGGTATTTTAACATACTGGCTATTTCATATCTAATAGCATTCTTCTCTAATGTAAGCAGGGCTGTTGTTGCTTTATTTTCTGTACATCAAGGGGGTTTTAGTCATAATTCTCTATAGTTTTATTTCTTCATTATTGCCCTGCAAACACAGGAAAATGTGCCCACTAGTACCTCATATTGTCATAGTAATCCAGGATATAGATGCAATTTAAGAACACTTCATACAACTTTCACTCTGCTGCACAGAAAGTGTACAAACTCCTTTTATCTGTAAGCCATACCAAATCTATGACTTTAACAACCAGTCTCATCACAATCATTGCATATTAACCATTTTTCTTATTTTACAGAAAATGTTTTGCATCTCTGTGGACAACCTGGTGATGGTTCAAAATTATAAAGCTTTATTGTTTGTTCTCCATATGAATGCATGACTATACCAAATTTGAACCCAGTGACTCAAAGAATCAGGTATAATTAAGAAAAATACCTGTGAAATTACCAGAGATGTTCTGTTTTCAAATATTTAGTTGCATTCTAGCTCTATTTTCACTTCAGCATCACTGAGATCAAAATCAAGTTTAAGAGATTTAATTCTTAAGAAAGAAGTAACACTTCCTCTCACCCTCCACCCAGGGAGGTGGACTTCTCTGTGCATTGTATTAGATAGACTTTTCTGCTGACACTTAATATGAATTGCTTGATTAAAAAGATATGAAATCTGCCCTAGAGAATTAGCAAACTAAATTCACAGCTAATGCAAATAAAAATATAAGGAGATGACAAGGTTAGTAACCCAGCAATGCATAGTGATAAAAGTGGACGTTTACTGTGTTTATGTACTAACTTGACCAACAAGTTTATTTTCAGCAGCTTGAAAAATTTAGATGATTTAAAATTAGAAGATAACAGATAAGCAGTAAGATATTTTGAACTGAGAATCAGGCTTAATTTTTAATGTTTAGCATGCACTTGATTAAATTAGTGCATGATGAATACAGCTGATTAGATAGTCTTTAATGTATATAAATTGATCTAAATACAAGTTGAACACATATATAGACATGGATGAAAAATAATATTAAAGTTTTTTGCTACAATGTTTAAAATAGCGTTTTAAGAAAAGTGAAAAGCTACTCCATCACAGCCTTGGTTATGGAAAAATGTTAATATTATGAAAGTGTGAAAATATTGTGCTAACATCTTGATTCTGGTAAACGTTGATAAATACGGCTTCTGAAGAGATGACTAATGTCCATTCCTTGTGGATACTACTCATGTTGTTAATTTTAAGGTTGTCATTGCCCAAACAAATCAAAAGGATATGTAAAGTAATTTAATTATTTTTTTTTAATTTAGAACAACATACTTAATCCCTGCTGTAACCAGAATACAGTAACAAATTACACAGGGTCTTTTTCCCTTTTTGTTGATTTATTTCTGCTATGAAATGACATCATCTCTAGTCTTTCTCTTGCCTTCATTCAAATCATTAGACTGCATGGTCTTCACAAGAAAAAAGAATATACAATATTCTTGTTTCTTTTATGCACCACAAATTTATCTACCATTTGTAAGATCAAGAGAAAGCCTAAATCAGAAAAGAATGGGGCCAGGCCTGAAGTGTATTGTGTAGCTGTACTAGTAAAGAATTCTTTCGAGACAATTTTGATGAGAAAAATGCAGCTCCATCAAACTGAACCAGTTTCTATCCAGAAGTTCTGAAATGCTGTTGAAATATTAATAGTTGAAAACAGTTTTTCAATTTAAAATTTAATCAGTGGAATAAAAATATATATTCCATATGACAAAAGGAAACAGATTTGCATTATAATTAGGAGACGAAGTCCAGGTTAGCAATACAATGATGCAATGGCAGCCAAAAGTGACTCTTGAACAGGTCATAAAAATTAGTACAGAGTGGTATTCTGAATTATGAGAATATAAATCTAAAATGGCATATGGATAAAAATAGCTGCTTAAAGCTTTCAAAGGAAGCATCTGAACATATTATTTATCATGCTCTGTGGTATCATTTAAGTGAAACTTAGTCTGAAATAGGTTTATTCTGAATTCAAAGTGAACTTCAGAATATATCATCAATTAATTAAAAAGTCCTTTATTTGCTTCCCCAGAACTTACGGTCTTTAAAGATCTGATGCAATATTTTTTCTCTGTCTTTGAAGTCTTTTTATCATCGTTATGAAAATCAGAGGTCACATGGATTTTGTTTTCATAAAATCATAGAATAGTTGGTGTTGGAAGGGACATTAGAGGTCATCTAGTCCAAATGTCCTGCAATAAATACAGGCATTTTCATCTAGATCCAGTTTCTCAGAGCCCCATCAAACATGACTGGAATGTTTCCAGAGATGGAGCAGCCACAATTTCTCTGGGCAACTTGTTCCACTTCCTCACCACCCTCACTATAAAAGATTGCTTTCTTATATCTAGTCTAAATCTTTTATTTTTTTTTATTTAAAACCATTATCCTGTGTCTTATTTTTACAGGTTCTACTAGAGTCTGTCCCCATCCTTCTTATAGGCCCCTTTCAAATACTGAAAGACCACAAAAAGATCTCACCGAAGTCTTCTCCAGTATGAACAACTCTAACACTCAGACTTTACTCGTGGCACAAGTGCTTCATCCCTTTGATCATTGTTGTGTTCATCCTCTGGACCTATTTCAATTGGTTCGTATCTTTCCTGTGCTGAGGACCCCAGAGCTGGACATAGTACTCCACGTAGGGTTTATGAAGTGAACTGCTGGTCACACCTTTTTATGCAGCCCAAGATAGAACTGATTTTCTGGGCTACAAGCACACATTGCTGGGTAATGTCCAATTTTATATCCACTCAAAGTCCTTCTCAGCAGGGCTGCTTTCAATCCCTTCATCAATCCAGCCTGTATTGATACTGGAGTTTACCTCAACACCAGTGCAGGACTTTGTCCTTGTCTTTGTTGAACCTCGTGATGTTCACATGGGCCCACTTCCTGAGCTTGTCCCAGTCCCTCTGGATTGCATTCCTTCCCTCAGAGGGTTTTCATATATTCTGAAGTATATCTGAATATATAGAGATCATCAAACTGAAGGACAACTTAATAATCACAGAATCTCACAATTGTTGGGGTTGCGAGGGACCTCTGGAGATCATCCAGTCCAACACTACTGCCAAAGCAGGGTCATCTAGAGGAATGCATCCAGGTGGGTATTGATTGTCTCCAGAGATGGAGGCTCCACAGCTGCCCTGAGCAGCCTCTTCCATGCTCTGCCACCCTAAATGTAAAGGTCTTCCTCATGCTGAGGACAAACTTCTTTTGTTTTAGTTTGTGGCCATTGCTTCTTGTTCTGTCACTGAACACCATTGAAAAGAGTCTGGCACCATCCTCTTGACATCTGCCTTTGAGGTGTTTATATGCATTAATGAGATCCGCTCATTAGACTAAACAGGCCCAGTTCCTGTCAGCGTCTCATAAGAGAGATGCTCCAGTGCCTTAATCATCTTTGTGGGCCTCAGTTGAACCCTCTCCTGTAGGTCCTTCTCTTTCTTGTACTGAGGAGCCCAGAACTCGATACAGTACTCCAGATGGGGCCTCACTAGGGCCAAGTAGAAGAGAAAAGTCACCTTTCTTGACCTGCTAGCCACGGTCTTCCTGATACACCCTAGGATATCAATGGGCCTCCTGGTCACAATGGCACACTTGTAAACTTGTCATCCACCAAGACTCCCAAGTCTTTCTACACAGAGTTGGTGTCTAGTAGGTCAGCCTCCATCTGTATTGGCACTTGGGGTTATTCCTCCCCAGGTGCAGAACCCTAGTCTTGACTTT
>NW_008653388.1:0-6346 GCF_000695815.1 Acanthisitta chloris | reverse complement strand
CTGCTGAAAGACAGCATAGCCCTCAAATGTATCAACCACTCTTCTCAGAAGTCTAAGTGTCTGTTACAATCTTAGAATATTCATTTTAAAATTATTTATTATCTGTATTGACCAAAATGCAGGAGCATTTCAGGCAGGAAAGTGAGTAACTTACAGTGATGAAAATTTCTTACAAAGTTTGTATGGTACAATAAACAATCAGTGTTCTGTTATTATAATATTTGTATTGAAAACCTTTGTATGTTCTGTATTGAAAAACTAAATGTTCACAACTGCTTTTTTCAGCATGTCCAAATATGATCGGGTACAACACAAAATAGGCAGGGGGGTAAAAAGAATTCAGCACAGAAAGCCTCTCATTACAACAGAAGAGATTCATACCTAAGTATATGATTCATATTTTCTGAAAGTGAGAAGGGACCTTAGTGCTGTTAACTTGAATGCTGCTGGAATTAAAGGGTAAATTCTAAAAGGAGCAGGAAGAAATAGCTGAAGTCTACTCTTTATTTAATGTGAGGGACTCAGAAGGCATGGTTATATAGAGAACAAATACTTAATGAAGTCATAAAGTGTGGACCCTCATCCTCTGCATCCAAAGGAAAGCTTCAGTTTATAACAACAGTTTGTAAGAAAAAGTATAAAATTACTGGCAATACTTCATATGCTTCCTCTGTGCTCAGAGGAACCAGAGAATCATAGAATTTGGGTTGGAAGGGACCTTAAATATCATCTAATCCAACCCTACTGCAATGGACAGGGACACCTTTCAGTAGACTAGCTGGCTGAGAGCTCCATCCAAGCTGGCCTTGAACACTTTCAGGGATGGGGCATCCACAGCTTCAATGAGAAACCTGTCCAGTGCCTCACCATCCTGACAGAAAAGAAGGTCTTAATATCTGATCTAAACCTACTTTCTTTCTGTTTGAAGCCACTTCCCCTTGTCCTGTCTCTACATGCTCTTGTACAAAATCCCTCGTCATCTTTCTTGTAGAGTCCCTTCAGGTACTGGAAGGCTTCAACTAAATCACTGTCATGACCCACCTGTAGGGGGCATGATGTCCGTTAGCAATTCTCTTCAGGCGGAACAAATACACTAGACCACGTGTCAGGGAACTTGAGGTTTTATTTTACAGTTGCCATAAGTCTGGCAGCCTACCCAACATTTAGACGCAAAAGGTGTTAGCAAACAGGCTTTTAAATTTATATAATTGACTACCACAAGAGTGGAAGATAACAAGATTGTAATTTGTATAATACAGTAAGTAACTTGTCAATTCCTTCAACAAACTGCTTAAAGGTGCAGTCTCACAAGCCACAGCACACAACCAAAGCTGCTGGCTCACAAGCCACAACACACTAGTGTTTGCAGCTGCTGACTCTGCTGACTAACAAGTCACAAAACGCAACCAATAGTGCTGGCTCACAAGTCACACCACCACTTTTCACAATCTCCTCACTCCCACAACAAAATTCAGTGACGAGAATGGGGATTAAGTATGACAGATGTGCTTTGCCCAAGCAAAGTACAGGGATAGAGAGAGGTAAAGACAGAAAACAGAGCGCTAACACAGAAAATCACCAGTCCTTAGATCCTGTGTTGGTCCTGCCACATGGATGTTCCAGAGCTGGGGCAAAGCATGAGAGCGAAAGACAAAGAGACAGAAGAGAGAGAGAGTGAGAAGAAGAGGGAGCGAGGGGGTCTGATCCACTCCCTTTTATAAGTAATCTGGTTCAGCCTCTTCTGTAAGCAAGATTTTTCTCCCAGTTTATTCATGTGTGCACAGCAGACCTTCAAGCCCTCCTCCAGGGAGCTGGGTGGGGAGAAAAGTACAGGCTGTGCAGGAACCTCCAGGTGAAGCAAGAAGTTGGCTCAGAACAGTGCTGCCTCCCCTCTTCAGGACCCTCTGCTCCAATCACATCTTACCTATCATCACAGACAGAATGTCTGAGACAGAATATGCTTATGTCTGGTCCTCCACAGTCACCCCCAAACCTTTTCTTTTTGCAGGCTGAACAAACAGAATTCTCTTTGCCTTTCTTCATAGGAGAGGTGCTCCATCCCTCTATCAACACAATGGCCCTTATTTGAATATCCTCCAACAGGTTAAATATCCTTCTTGTGCTGAGGAACCCAGAGCTGAATATAGCAATCCAGGTGGGGTGCCACCAGAGCAGAGGTGCAGAATCACCTCCCTCATCCTGCTGGCCATGCTGCTTTTGATGTAGCCCAGGACATGATTAGCTTTCTGGGCTGCAAGTGCCCATTGTCGGATCATGTCCAGCCTCTCATCCACCAGCACCCCCATGTCCTTCTTGGCAAGGCTGCTTTCAATCTCTTCACCCCCGCTTTTATTGATACCAGGGATTGGCCTGACCCAAGTGCAGCACCTTACACTTGATCATATTAAACCCCATGAAGATCCCATGGGCCCGCTTCTCAAGCTTCTCCATGTCTCTCTGGGTGACATCCCATCCTTCAGGTGTGCAAACTGCACCACGCTGCTTGGTGTAATCAGCAAATTTGCTGAAGGTGCACTGAATTATTTTGCCTGCGTCATTAATGAAGGCATTAATGGACCCGTGAAGTACACCACTTGTCACTGATGTCCATTGGGACTCTGAGCCCTTGACCCACCATCCTCTGGATGCCATTGTCCAGCCATTTTATTACCCACCTAAGAGTCCACTCATAGAATCCATCAGAGGATATTGTGGAGAACCATATGAAAGCCTTTACAGAACTCCAGATAAATGTCTGTAGCCCTCCCCTTGTCCACTGATAGTGTTACTTCATCAGAGAAGACCACCAGGTTGGTCAGCAGGACGTGCTCTTGATGAAGCCATGATGGTTGCCTTGAATCATCTCCCTGTTTTCCATGTGCCTTAGCATAGCCTCAAAGAAGATCTGTTCCATGATCTTCCCAAGCAGAGTTGAGGCTAACAAGCCACTAGTTCCCAGGGTCTTCCTTTCTCCCCTCTTTAAAGATGAGAACACTATTTCCCTTTTTCCAGTCACCTGTGACTACACGTGACTGCCATGACTTTTCAAATATCAGGGAGAGTGGCTTGGCAAGTACATCAACCAGTTCCCTCAGGACTCTTGGTACTCAGCTCCAGGTTCATTTGTACCAAATGCATCTCACTGGGTCCCATAGACTTATGCACAGTCAGGTTTCTCAGGTGATCATGAACCTTATCTTTTCTTACAGTGGAAGGGACTTTACTCCCCTAGTCCACATCCTGCTGTCCATCCACTCGAGATGTGTGCAAAGAGACACTGCCATTGAAGACCCATTTGAAGAGTCAAAAAGTTGTTGAGTACCTCAGCCTTCTCATCTGTTGTTACTAGCTTTGCAGCAGCATTTACCAGTGAATGCACACCTTCTTTGACCTTCCCTTTCGGGCTAGCATATCTGTAGAAGCCCTTCTTCTTATTCTTTGGAACTCTTGATGGGTTAAGTTCCAGTTTCACCTCAGACTTCCTCATGCCACCCCTACACAACCATACTTCATTCCTATACTCTTCATAGGCCGCCAGTCCTAGCTTCAACTGTCTATAAATTTTCTTCTTTCTCTTTAGATTGACCAGCAGTTTACTAAGCCATGCTGGTCTCTTGCTTTCCTTATTCAGTTTCTTGCTTCTGGGGATTGCTAACTCTTGTGCTCTGTGTAAGACTTACTTAGAGATTTGCCAGCTCTGTTGCACTCCTTATTCACCAATGGCAGCTTCCCAGGAGACTTCACTGCCTATCTACCTGAAGAGCTGGAAGTCTGCTTTCCTAAAGCTGATGGTCCTAACTTTAATCCTGACCTAAGCCATATCCCTCAGGACTTCAGATTCCACCTGTGCATGATTATTTCAGCCCAGACTGCCACCAATTCTGACACTCCTGATTAGTTCACTTACACTGGTGACCAGTATGCAGTATCACAACCCCTCTGGCAGAGCTGTCTATTTCCTGGCTCAAGAAGTTATACTTCATACATTCCAGGAGTCTCCAGGATTGCCTACAGCTCACAGTGCTGCTTTTCCGGCAGTTAAGTCCTCCAGCAGGACAAGAGCCTTGCGAGCATGATGCCTCCTGTAGTTAGAGCAAGAAGGCTTTGTCAATAGGCTCCCCATGATCAGTCAGCCTGTAGTAGTTAAGTACGTCCTGGCTTGGAAATCAGACATGGCTACAACTGCTAGAGAATTTAAGGGCATATCACAGGAATCATAAGGATTTGGTGTGATTTTTCAAAATATTTTGTTGCATTCAAGAGTGCAGGATTCTGTTTAAAAATACAAAGTATATGTAGGTGGTCATACACCAGAAAGGTATAAATTTTTTGTGGTAAAAAGGTTAAACATTTAAAGATACAGTAAAAAAGGGAGAGTGAAGAAGTAAATGTAGGTTATGTATTTGTGAATACTTTGACCAAAAATAAGGTGAAACAGAAAAAGTCCCACTGATCTCTGCATAATTAACATAGGAAGATACATATTGGCTGGGAAAATAACTATGGAAATTTGTTTTCAGATTAACTATCAGAGTTCCCATTTGATTGCAACCATATTGGGGTGCATGATGAAACAAAATACAATGATTAATAAAAAATATATTGTAACAGCTATAAAAATCTTTCTTTCCCCCCTTTTCCCTTTCCTCCCCTCCCCCACTCCCAAGTCCTCTGTCCTTTCCAGTTCTTATGGGTTCTCTCTTAAGCTGTTTTCAATGATATGGTCATCACTAATGATTTCTGGCACAGTACAGCACTAGTAACACTTCTTCCAATCTTTCCCCGTGTTTGACTCCGTGAGTTGTATGGTTCAAACATAGCTTGCAACAAAAGAAGTTTCGTAGCTGTATGTATACACATGTAGATTTTTCTTCAAGTATTTATGACTTGTTATTAAACAGGACAAGTCAGCAGGCAGATGGAAGGCCTACTGTTATGTACATCTGTCATAAGACTGAATCATGAAATTTTCATTTGAATCCTCCCAGGTGGGCATGTTAAAAAAGTTCTTCAAAATCAGTCTGAATTTTTAATGAATAAAATAATCAGCTGGTGGAATCTTTCTAGTTCTAGTTTGAGACTGTCAGTTTGCCAAAAAATGTGATTTCATCATTTAAAAAAATACAAGTTTTGAACATTTTTCTTCAGAACCTGTCATAGGTTCACGATTAAACCACTGGAAGAGTACATGGAAGAACACATACCATCCAAACTAGCTCCTAAAGCCTTTCTGGAACATCTAGTAAGCAGCAAGTGTTTCAAAACAATGATTCATACTGATAGGTGTCTACAAAAGTCCAGAAACATGAACCATGACATTTAAGACCAGTCTCCCTTCTAAAAGAGATATGCACCAATATCAGCGTGTAACTGGCTACAGCCAACAGTAAAAAGCTGTGGAGAAACATAAGCTTCAATATTTTGCCAGGGTGGGAAGGAAGTAACTGTTGACCAGGGCTCTGATTTTTGACAAAGTTACCTTTTAACCTGTTTTCCTTAGGCATTGTTCTTGCCTGCCACAGAAATCGCTCTTGTCAACAGATTATTAAATAAAAAAAATAAAAAGGAAAGAAAGCAGTTTTATCTGCTCAGAGGAGTTGTGTTATTGGTTGGAAAAAAACCCTAAGACTCGAGAAGCTAGAGAAAACCAGATGACACCAAAATTAAAAGGAGGAAGTAGAAGAGAGCAGGAGAGACATATTAAACTGCGCTTCAGGCAGTTCCTAGTGTATTTTCATGCTGAAAAGCCCAATACAATGTTATTTCATGCTAGACTATGAAATGCCTTTTGGGACCCTCAATGATTTTTATTGCCTCTACTTACTGTAGAACAATTAATGCTGGATTCTGAGCATATTTCTCTCACAAAAATGTAAGTTAAATGACAGTAATTTGATAGGAAAAATATATTTTTAAAAAGAATATACTAAGATAGAATCTAACCAAAGTATATCTGAGCTTAAAATTAAAACTTAATTTAATTGTTATGCAAAATCTTTCAGTATACTTTGCCAATGTTTAGCTTATTTAAAAATTTCCTGAATGCAGACCTTTACTTCTCAAACTAAGTTGTCAGATGTACATTTATTTTGTGATTGAGACCATTATCAGCCTTTAATTTACCACCTGATTCTGACAAAAAAAAAGAACAGATTTGAAAGCAGTAAGTCTAAGAAAAGAAAGGCAATTCAAGAGTTTGCACAAGGAAATTAGCAGTTAAAGGTATTACAAGCAAATGATAACATGAACTTTGATTGGTTTAGTGATAACTAGCATGAATCTTCATTGATATTTGAGTTTGAATGTTAGTTAGGGGTGTTTGGGGATCTTTTCTTTTCTTTTCTTT
>NW_008653387.1:0-10147 GCF_000695815.1 Acanthisitta chloris | reverse complement strand
ACTTAAAATTCTGAAACTTTTGGTTTTAAAAACATTTATATCAAACAATGTCAGCACATGAGTCTACAATAACACTTTTATGTAGAGTAGGTAAAAAAACAGTATAAGGATTTATCACATCAGACAGCAAGGCAGATTCAGACTCAAGAGGTAACTGTGAGTAATGTTATGTAGTAGTGTAACTGGAAGAGATGTACTAGAATAGCTTTTCTTATCCTTATTCATTAAGCAACATTGTATTTCTTCTGCTAATCTGAGACTGAATACATAAGGGAGAAATTGATTCCTATTGCAGAGAGGTGTTTAAACAGCTCATGAATAAAAATATTTATTTGCCATCTTTAGTATGGTACAAAAAGAGCATGCCAGCTTATTTCAAACTAAGGATGTTGATTCCATTTTAAACAGCAAATGTTTCCAAATGTAACTTTTGAAGTTAGTAAAAAAATAACCTTTCCCTAATCTTGGGGAAAATTAAATTTCTGTGAAGAGTGATTGGTCAGAAAGGATGGTATGTTTTCTACCTGACGCTGATTTTTCTCTGAAATGAAAAGGGGATGCTCAGCTAGCATACAATCACTAAAAAATATGGCTGGTCTACATGTGGGAATGCTATAATTGGATCAATAATAAAGGGGGGAAAAAAGCAGGGACAACAAAACTTTGTGTTTGCTAAGAAGGCATCATGGCATCTGAGCAAGCACAGGCAGATTAATGACAGCCTATACTCCTGTGTTTCAGTGTATCAATTTGAATAACAAGGGCTCATTTTAAGAAAAAGCCATCAAAAATAATGTTTAAACAAAAACATATCATGAGAAGAGCAGAGATGTGTGATATGGTGGTTGACATTATAAGAAACTTTGTGTTGCAAACTTAAAAAAGTATATAAAAAGAGTTCAGTTATACTGAATTTCTTAAGTAGTTTCTATTGGGGAAAAAAAGGCACCACATACCTTGAAAGAAAATGACATTAGAATTAATATAGATGACTGCAGTGGTAAAACCAAGAACAACTAAATAACCATTATCTTCAGAAAAATGCCCAAATTTGCATTTGAAGACATAATTTTTGTTAATGAGATATATGATGAGACTATTAAAGCAGGCATATACACTCTGTTGCCAATAAAACAAAGCTGAAAGTTTGGGATCAAAACTTCTACATCCTGGGAGGGAAAAATTAATCCTGTTTGAAAATACTCCTTATTTTCTTCCCAAAAATTATTTATGAATTTATACACTCTTTATATTAACAACCATAGAAGAGAAAATGAATACTCTTCTTAATGATACAATATAACAAATATTGAATAGAATATAATCAAAACTGTCTGAGGAGTAATAATGTGACAGAATCACATTTTCAAAGTGCTTGAAAGAGAGTTTCTATATGATGTTTTTATGCTTAAATGTTTCATGCATTTTTTCGATGCATTTTGGGAGCTTTATTTTGGAGAGCTTTGTTTCTGTATGATTTTTCTGATTTGGAAATCCAAGCTGATGCAAAAATGTGTATTTCCACATTGCTAACAAAACTGTCCAAATGCATCCCACGCAAAACTCAGAGAATGTACCTTGGGTAAAGTAAATATGTAAATCCATTATATTTGTCAAATAATTCCATATATTTAAGAGACATAGGGGAAAACAGCTCAATCACCAAAACACAAGAAGAAAAGTTTATTTGAAAATAGGTTTGATTTCTGTAATTCCAATGCACCCAGGAAGTCACCACACAACATTAGAATAGTAAAATTTAAAATAATGGAGCATTACTGGGAAGAAAAATTATAATCAAACAAAACTGCACATGAAATGTGTCCATGTTTGTTTTTATTCTCATTCATACCTCAGGGAGGAATTGTCTTTAGAACACATTTTACTATGGGCTAATAAGTAATGAGGTGGAAGATTGTATGCACCAAGTGAGGCAGAAAAGGACCTTTTTGTAAATGGTGTGACATCTATTGTCTAGGCTGTCGTATGTGTTACAAAATGGTTCCCAAAATTGCCCATTTGTTTAATAGTTTCCTAGAATCCTCTCAAATTCCAAAATCAATTAACAATTCACTGAAGTTGAAATCCAACTAAGGCAAAATTGATTGCACCTCTCATGCATCTGTGTCTGTAATAAATACTAATGCCCAGATATTTGCCAAAGGCTTGCTAATAGCTTCACCTCTCAGTTGCAGCAATTAATAAGAGCCCCAAATAATTTATTCCAGGAAATCCTGAGTGAAGGGTAATAATAAAATCGTCCAGAGATAGAGGTATTGTCAGGGAAAATTTGAGAACTTCAGTGGCCCATCTATATGCCTTTTTAATAAGCTATCTCGAGGACAATGATTCTAGCTGGACATGCAGCAGGAAGATATTGGCTGTTGAGAGTTGATCATATCAGACTCTTTCAAAATGTATGTGGAAATGAGTTTGATCCCTCCAGCACAAGCAGGAGCTTGGTACAATCTCTTCTGTTGGATAACAATATAGACAGATAATGAACTCTGGAAATAATGAGGCAGCAGAAAACATGTAACCCAGAACTTTGCAAAAAAGTTTAAGTGTAGTTATAGTACCAATGTAATATAAGCTTACTAAAAAGTGGTTAAAATAATGTGTATCAAGGAATGCAAGAGAGTAGGAAGCCATTTATAGATGGTTCTGTTTGATGCAAAACTAGCATTCATTATTTATGTTCTTCAAAATAAATTTGGATACATGCAAACTAAGAGATAATAGCAACCTCACTCAGGACATAACAGGTGAACTATAAAGATTTATAGCAGCATAATTATGACATTGTGCCAACTAAGACAATGACTGCCAAAACCACTTAGGTAGAAAGTTTCTTAATCAGTCTTTTGAGATAATAAGAAAAGAGGGCAATTACCTGCCCTTCTGAAAAGAGGAAGGAAAAGAACATCTGGTCTCTGTTACTAAATGCATTAAGCTCTTGCTCTTCCTCTTCTGAAAGCAAATATTTCGTAACTAGAATGACATGTCTCTTTATTGTATTTGCCTATGGAAAAAAATAATGATAATAATAATAACAGTAACAACAACAATGGCAATAATAATAGAATCATAGCATCATAGAATAGCTGGGGTTGGAAGGGACCTTAAAGATCTTCTAGTTGAACCCCCTTCCTATGGGCATAGACACCTCCCATTAGATATCATTTGCTCAAAGCGCTGTCCAACCTGGCCATGAACACTGCCAGGGATGGGACATCCACAACTCCTCTGGCCAACTTCCTACCTGCACGGTAAATAATTTCTTCCTAACATCTAATCTAAACCTATTATCTTTCAGTTTGAAGCCATTCACCCTTGTCCCATCGCTACAGTTCCTCATGAAGTGCCCCTCTCCATCTTCCTTGGAGTCCACCTTCAGACACTGGAAGGTTGCTATGAGGTCGCCACACAACCTTCTCTTCTCCAGCCTGAACAGCCCCAACTTTCTCAACTTATCAATAACAATAAATTATCATCATCATCACCATCATCATCAATATTTAATTTTTTGGATTAGAAGTTTTTAACTCTGCTCACATGGGCTTATTTCTAGAACCTGATCCCAATGTTCTTACCAGGCTACTTGTTCTTTCAGGTACTCTCTGGTTGCAAAGAGTCTCTCAAAAGCTCTCTCAGTGATTTATTTTGCATTGGTTGATTTCACATCGTCCACTTGACCCCATATAATTCTAACTTCTCATGGACTCCACTGAAGGTCAAGCATGAAGTATTATGTTTGATATATTTGTTTTAACTCTTGTAGCATCCACTATTGGGCTCTTTGAAAGCTTAATCAAAAGCAGATAAATACCATAATAAAAACACATTGCTATCCTAAACCAATTGTTGCAATAGCTGATGATGGAATAACTGTCAATATCTTCAGATGGTAAATGTGAATTAGGTCATTACAGATTTTTATCATCAGATTGTTTTAATATTGCTATTAATATTGGTACCTTTCTATTAAGTGTAAAATTGGCTATATCAAAGGAAAATTATGAATATAAGTCCATTTGCCATAAAAGAAAGCTGTAATAACTACAAAAGTCTATACTGGAATTGCTTTCAAATTGTACCTCTTCTGTGCTACAAGTCTAGAATAATTCCACTTATTTAAGGTCTAGCACACTACTATAAATGCCACCAAATTCTAGTTTGTCTCCAGTCTCTAGATTTCTACAGGGCTAGGAGCTTTATGTAGACTATGTCTTCTTATTAGTTAAATAAATAAAAGTCCCTTATGCTTCAATGCATCTAGTCTTAAAAGAAGTTATAAAATATAAATTTTGTTAATCTAGAATTAGAGTTCCTAAAATGTTAATGCTTCTTAGGGTCTGAATTCTTTTGGATATTTTTCAACACTTGGCATTCAAGAGTTTAATAGAGAAGAAAAACTTTGGGAAAGCAGTATAGATTTTTATATTTGATTTCTTGAAATAGCAACAATCAGTTCAAAACAGAGTATTGATTGCCTAAGAGAGATCACAACTTGATTCTACTGTAGTGTTAAACTGTTACAGCAGATTTTATTGCCAGTGCCACGCTTTAGTAAATGCATCCTATAGAAATGGTTGTTTAGTTCCTGATGTCATGCCAAATGCCATTTCCTATGCCAAGAAGTTTGTTTAATAGAAAAAGAAAAAATAAAAGTGAAAGAGCCACCCCTCCTTCCCCCCACCCCTCCAGCTTGATTTCAGTGCCAGTCCTTTTCCCTTTATTTGGTTAAAATAATAGCCATTCCTATCTATCATTTATCTCCTCACATTTGACAGATGTTGTATGTGCTTGTGAGGTCCAGAAAGAAGGTGAATTTTGGTACTGTATCAAAAACTACTTGATGAAGGCACCAAGCAGTGAAGCACTTAGTAGATGAAAACACAAGGGTTATAAATGATTGATATTCAAGGAGATATTTACTGTTTGAAGGCTAGGTGGCATAGCGAGCCAAACACACTGCTCACATGTGAAGACCCAGGTTCAGGTTTCACCACTCCTGCCTGATGTGAAAGTGAGAATGCTGACAAGAGAGCACCTACCAAGCCAGAATTTACATATGAAAGATCTAACTGGGCTCACCTAATCAACTGTGCCTGTCATAACAACAGAAAAGGAACATATACACACTGTTAGAGTGTCTCAGCTGAATAGCATAAATCTCCAGCTGTGGGAGGTATTTTCATAAAACAAACTAACTCACTTGAGATCACATAAACATACCCTCAGAAAAAAGTAGAGAGAATTTGATTCAAACTCAGACAGACTTACCTAAGCTATGATCCTCAATGTGACAAATTAAGCAGATGGACAGACTAAAAGTGCATCAGTTTGGAATTAGAGAATCTAAGAACCTATGGAAGGACAATTAAAGAGGGTGGGATGGGGAGGGACAAAAAATGTGCTGCAGTGATTCATTATGAAAAGCAATGCTCTCCATTCCACAGTCCTAAACATTTCATAACAAAATTTCTAAGAAAAACTACAAGTGCTTCCACAAGTACTGATATCTTAAAACAGGAAATTCCTAGATTTACCTAGCTAACCTACAGGCTGGCTGTTCTAAAGCAATGTGTACCTTAGCAAGCAGAGGATTGACTTTGGACATAAAAAATCTCCAAATAAAATTATATCACCATGTTCTTTTAGCAAAATTTATATTTCATAATGAGGAAGAGAAACAGACCTGAAAATACCTTATGATTGTTCATGGATGAACCCCAGTGAATATTAAAAAAATCAACTGTGAAACATAGATGGGCTCTTGGAAATGTCAATTGGGGTTGATCGATTGAGATTTTGAGAACACTTCCGTAAAACAGTGCTGCTCACTGTGGTGGTTAATTATTTAGATATCACTCATGCTTGCAGTTTAAAGTACTCCTAACCCAGAAATAGTTAATTTGCCAACAAAACCTGTTTATAGGGATGAAGACTGGGCATCTGAGAATGCCTAGTCCTGATGTTTATTCACATATCAGTCTAGCTTCCTATTTCAAGACAGATTGCTAGCATAAAACTATTTTATAGAAATTTCTGAGTTTCCCAGAATCACCTCCACCTTCCTGGTAAGGAATTAAAAAATTTCTACTTTTTAAGAGGAAAAAAGGAAAAGATGAAGCAATGGATTCTGTGTAGAGAAGCTATAAATAGAAGTATTTGTTGCTTCTTCCCCTTTCTACAACTAATCCCAATTCAGTTTATAGCAGCCATTCTAGAGGGTACAGAAGTAAATATAGGGATGAAGTAAATACTGAATACAGAATCACAGAACCACAGGACCACAGAATAGCTGGGTTTTCAGGAGACCTGTGGAGATCATTGAGTCCAACTCTGCTAAAGCAGGTTTAATCTGAGCAAGTTGCACAGGGTTGCATACAAGCAGGTTTTTAATATCTCCAGAGAAGGAGACTCCACAACCTCTCTGGGCAGCTTGTTCCAGTGCTCTGTCACCCTCAAAGTAAAGACAATTTTCTTCATATTCAGATGAAACTTTCTGTTTCAATTGGAGTCCATCACTCCTTATCCTATTGCTGCACATCACTGAAAGAGTCAGGCCCCACACTCTTGATGCCTGCCCTCAAGACATTTGTAAGAATTGATAAGATCTCCTCTCAGTCATCTCTTCTTCAGGCTAAACAGGCCCAGCTCCCCCATGTAAGAGAGATGCTCCAGTCCCTTAATCATCTTTGTCACCCTCTGCTGGACCTGCTCCAGGAACTCCATGTCTCTCTTGAACTGAGGAGCTCAGAACTGGACATAGTACTCCAGATGCAGCCTCACTAGAGCTGAGTAGCGGGGCAAGATCACTTCTCTCGACAGTGCATTTCCTAAGGTACCCCAGGATACCACTGGCTGTCTTGGCCACAAGGACATACTGCTGACTCATGGCACCATTTGTTTGCCCATAATGACTAATTCTAATTTAAACCAGGCCTGTTTGTGCTTTCAGTATAATCACTAGTAGAAAAATACATTTGGTCTTCCCTAATAGTCAGTGTTCCTTGTGAACATGCTAAACTGTTTAAAATGTTTTTTCTGAGTTGCATATTTACACAGGTGAGCTTGTGTGAGTCATTCATTTCCATTATTGCTCCATAGTAATTGGATTGAGCTCCATTTCAATGATGTTGAGACAGATGCATTTTCTTTATTCCCACTTGTCAACCAGATATAGAGAACTAAAACCAACCTGGAAAGAATTTTTAGGTCAGTTCAGTACTATCCTTAAGCTCTGCAGGGCTCATGCACAGTGGTTTGCAGAACTGGGTCTTTGACTTTTATGCAGTTCATCATTTTCTCATTTGTGGAAAAGTTGGCAAACCACAAAAAAACCCCAAAAAGTTTAAGATTCCGTATCAGCATGTGATGCTCCTCCTAGGGAGCACAGCCTTGACAGAGAGTTAAGATAAATCACCATCTTTTACATCCAGCCTTGTTTTTTGTATACTCATTAGACTGATAACTGGTAAATTCATGAAAATCCTCATTCACAAAGTTGAACTCCCATAGTATGTTAATCTCCTTAATGCCATTACAGTCTATTGACTTTTACTCTAGGTACAAATTTGGCTGCTCTGTAATTAAATTTAATCTGGAGAGCTGGTAAGGAAAAAAAAATAAAGGCAAAAAAAAAGAGAAAGCATCCAGTGTACAATAGATGCAAATAATCACAGCCAAAAATGTGTTTTGTACAAGAGCTTAGGCAACGACCAATTCCTTGGAGCCTGTCTGAGATTACTTGCTGCTAATCATCATTAGTTCATGCTTGTTCTCTTCCCCTTTGAAAATAATGAAGTGCAGCAAATTATTTTCATATTATAAGTCTATATCAGCACCATACCTTTCCCCCTGAGCTGAGCAAGGCGATGTTTGGTTTTCTCTGACTTTCAAATAAAGTGCTCCAAGATCATTATTTGTACAGAAAGCTTTACATAAATCCAAGTTTTCTACTATGTGCTTTATGTTTGTCCATTTTTTAATAATAATCAAGCAGCAGTGCTATGGACTAGCACATCATTACAAAGCAAATCAGTTTGTGCTCCAGTCTTTGAAAATCCAGGGCTTTTGCATTCCTTTTTGCTAGTAAATGGATAAAAATATAACCACTTATAAAAAGAATAATCAGTTTGTGGGGCTTTTTGGAATAGAAATCAGAGGTCAGACTCAGATATTTGTGCAGCATGATCTGTATATTTGCAAGGAGTAAACAACTGTCCTGTGATTCCAGGCACATAGTCAGACCCAAGCACTCCAGGAATCCACCTTCTTCATGGAAACTTGCTCTCCAAACTTTTTGTCAACTTCAAACTGCTTCAGGCATATCTGATTCTTCTGTCTCTGGGAAATCCCTGGCCATGGGATTTTCTTTCCCTCTGTCCTGGTCCTAGCCAGGACAGAGTTAACTTTTGCAGCAGCCAGGAAAGGCTCACTAGGACCCTTGGGTTATTCTATTACACCTCTCGATATGAGGAAGGGATGGAGTGAGCAGAGGTACCCTTTGTTCCAGCACAGGCTCAGGTCAGGGCACAGGGTATGCAGCTGGGCAGCACTGTGTATGCATGGTGAGTGATCACGTGAGTCATTCATCCGTCTTGTACACTCTATTAGTCATATAGTTGTTACTATTCATTTTGCTTTATTGCTGTTTTCTTCGTAAGTTTTTCTTATCTCGACCCGTGATCTTTACCTTTGTGCCTTCAATTCCCTCTGTCCCATTGCAGGGGAAGAGAGTGGGAGAGTGAGTGAGTAACATGTGGTCTGAGGGGTCTCAGTGGAAACACTAAAATGGGGAATATCACTCCTAAACCATGACAGCCTCTTTCTCTCATTTCCACACACAAGTCAAATTTCCAGGTGCTTGAAGTCAGAAGAGATAGCCTAGGCAATAGTGTGGACCAGATTCTGCCCCAGCTTGCAATGGTTCTAATTATTTTAGCAGTCAGTATGAAAAATTGCAACTTCTCTTTTCATGCCAATCCTGCAAAAAAATATGTCCAAAGAGGAGTGTAAAAGAGGGAGCAATAAGAAACAAAGAAAGCTCCTTGCTTTCAAGTAGTAGTGTAGCAGAAAATAAAATGCTGATGAAACTCTCTTACTTCCAGGGCAAATATTGAAGATGGTAAATGCTCTTTAACCTGTGTTCAGCTTCTTTTTGCTGTGGCTTCAACAATTTTTGTTCAGTATTGTACATAGCAAGAAACAAATTAGAGGGTTGGGCAATCACCAACCAAATGAAGTTTAACAAAGGCAAGTGCCAGATTCTGCACTTGAGACAGGGCAAACCTGGATCTATGGGCGGACTGGGGAATGAGACATTGGAAAGTAGTCCACGGAAAGCGACTTGGGGATCCTTATCAATGGCAAGTTCCATGTGAGTCAACAGTGTGTCCTGGCAGCCAGGAGGGCCAACTGTGTGCTGGGGTGCATCAGGCAAGTCGTTGTCAGATGGTCAAGGGACATGGTTTTCCTGCTATGCTCTGGGCTGGTGCAGCCTCACCTTGGATACTGTGTGCAGTTCTGGGCACCACAATGCGAGAAAGATATAAGTGTCTAAAGATAGAGGCAGTCCAAAGGAGGGCAAGGAAGATGTTGAAGGACCTTGAGGGGAAGTGTCCTGGTTTTAGCCAGGATGGGGTTAATTTTCTCAGTAGCTAGTGTAGTGCAGTGTTTTGAATTCAGGAGTGATAATACATTGTTGTTTTGGTTTTTGCTGGATTGTGTTTATCATAACCAAGGACATTTTCTTGCCTGTGTCTCATGCTCTGCCAGTGAGAAGATACACAGAAAATTGGGAGGGAGCATAGCCGGGACAGGTGATTTGAACTAGCCAAAGGGATATTCCCCACCATGGCACGTCATGCCCGGTGTTCCAGGCACAATGACAAGTTCCATGTGAGTCAACAGTGTGTCCTGGCAGCCAGGAGGGCCAACTGTGTGCTGGGGTGCATCAGGCAAGTCGTTGTCAGATGGTCAAGGGACATGGTTTTCCTGCTATGCTCTGGGCTGGTGCAGCCTCACCTTGGATACTGTGTGCAGTTCTGGGCACCACAATGCGAGAAAGATATAAGTGTCTAAAGATAGAGGCAGTCCAAAGGAGGGCAAGGAAGATGTTGAAGGACCTTGAGGGGAA
>NW_008653386.1:3327-9616 GCF_000695815.1 Acanthisitta chloris | reverse complement strand
AATAAGAGCACTGCACCAGGTCCCTTATGAAGACAGGCTGAGGGAGTTGGGGCTGTTCAGTCTGGAGAAGAGAAGGTTCTGTGGAGCCCTCAGAGTAACTTTTCCATATCTGAAGGGCCTACAAGGAGCTGGAGAAGGACTCTGTGTAAGGAACTGCAATGATAGGACGGGGGGTAATGGATTCAAACTGTAGGAGGGAAAGTTTAGGTTAGATGAGAGAAAAAGGTTTTTGCTCTAAGGATGATCATACACTGGAACAGGTTGATCAGGGAAGTAGGGGATGACGCAACCCTGGCAGTGTTCAAAGCCAGGCTGGATGAAGCCTTGAGCAACCTGGACTGGTGGGAGGTGTCCCTGCCCATGGCAGGAACTTGGGACTAGATGATCTGTAAGGTCCATTCCAACCCCTAAAATTCTGTGATTCTATGAAATAACTCATGGGTTGAGATAAAGACAGTTCAATAGGTAAACCAAAAGCCATTCACAAAGCAGAGCAAAATAAGGAATTCATTCCCAGCTTCCCATGAGCAGGTGTTCAGCATCGCCAGGAAAGCAGAACTCCAACACATGTAATGGTGACCTGAGAAGACAAATGGCATCACTCAGAGTGTCCTTCCCTTCCCTTCCTCCTTCTCTCCTCAGCTCTATATGCTGAGCATGATATTATATATCTGGAATATCCCGGTCCAGACTGTCCTGGCTGTGTCCCCCTCCAACTCCTTCTGCACTCCCAGCCCTCTCACTGTTAGGATGGTGTAAGGAGCGGAAAAGGCCTTGATGCTGTGCAAGTGCTAGTCAGCAATAACAAAGCATCCCTTCATTAACACCTGTTGCAGCACAAACCCAAAACACAGCCCCATTCCAGCTACTGTGAAGAAAATTAACTCTACCCCAGACAAAACCAGAACAATTTGTTATTTGTTTGCACACACATAATACGTGTGCGCATAAATAAGCAAATATGTACATAAATCAATGTTTAAATATGTGTGTGTGTTTGTGTGCATATATATACTTATGTGTGTACATATACACACCATTGAGTCATAGCATGAACTATTTCATAGGTTAAATATTTTACTTGTGTTTTTCTATTTAAGAATCATTGAAGGCATTGTTACTTTACTAATATGTGATGTTTGTTCCTTTGCCTTTTGCATGTTTTGAGGTATGTAGTAGTACTTTCTTCTTCCTCCTTTATGACACGGAAGTGTCATAAATTCTACATTTTTCTCATCAGCTTTCACCTTCCTCACTGTTCTCCCTGCTTTTTTTCTGATTGTTACACACCTTCACCTGAACTTTACTAACAAAGGCAAAGCATCATACTCCTGCTGAGCAGAGTGAACAGTATTTTCCCCTTTTTTTGTGGCTGAAAGTATTCACATTTCCATACTCTCCTTTTTTTCCTTTTCTAATTCCCTGCCTTAGATTAGCTGCCTCACTAGCTGTCAGTCCATGTTGACCTTGCACACATGGTTGTGCCCAGGCCCACCCAAGCACAGGCTTGCCTCTATTCATGCTGAATGATATCCAGCTTTTTCTGAACTCTGCATTACAAAATTATTATCAATATCTGGCCTAAATAATTTCAGATGATCTCCCGACACTACCCAATAGTTATTTTGGTGTAAAAATACCTCCCAGAATTTACCATGATTTTCAAAGCAAGGTTATATATGGCCAGAAACAGACCAGGGTTCTTCCTGCTCCTGGAATCAGGCTCTGAACCCTGGGTCATTCTTTCTCTCTAGGTCAAATTCAAGGCTTTGTGTTCCTCTTGGAAAAAACTCCAATAGTCACAGCTGGAATTAGTCTTGCTGCCAGAAGAACTTTTCCGTTTCTGCAGAAAACCTCTGGAGCCAGTTGTAAACCTGCTGAAGTGAAGAAGTATCTGCCCTCTGTCACCTGTGGTCTGAGGTGACACCTGCAAGTCTTTGCCTCACCCACACAAGAAGTATTTGAGAAATATGCTCTGCTGTGCCTGCACCAGAAGAGACAGGGAGAAGTTTTTGACCTCTAATGGAACAAGATTGCACTTGAAAAGTAAACTGGAAAAAACTGAGAGTACATCTGGTCTGCTAAAACCAGAAAATGCTGTTTTGTTTGGTTTGGAATGCACTCTAGAGACACTCCAGAAACTAGAGGAACCAACCCAACACTAAGAGGGGCACACTCCAGAGAGGACCTCTTAACCTGCTTATATTCCATGATGCTTCCCATGCAGAATAGGGGAAATGGAAGGGAAGGAGAGGGGAGGAGAGGGGAGGGGAAGGGAGGGAAGGGACAGTTATCATAGGGTTTAGCTGTCTTCGCCTCCTTCAAGTGGTTGTCACAATTTGAAATGAAGTGTTAAGCAATTTGTCTGAGAGCAGGAGATGATTCCCCTGTGTGGATTAGCAATGGCAGAAGGATTATTAATGATTATATATCCTTGCCATAAAAATGCCCTTCTAATACATTGAGTCATACCTGTGTGAGTTATCAGAGTTCCAGCTGAAAAGTCATTAAGAGCACAGAGCTCTTTGTCAGTATGAGTCCCAGATTCTATCATTGCCAAAACAGCTAAGCCTTACCATTTGGTAAGGGAGTGACTCACAGAGATGCCTCCTGGTCTGCCATGTGGTGGGAACTTGCCTGCCAGGTGCAGCTTACAGGTTGAATGAGCAGCTCAACTAGATCCTGAGGTGAATCAAATAGAGTGAGCATGAAAAGATGTAAATAGTTTGTGTCTGCATCCTGCATGAGACCTATGCAGATGCTCATCTTCATGGACTTACTGTGTGAAAGGCTATGTCCAGGGACAGGGTACACAAATGCAAACAAAAGCATAAGAACTGCAAAGTCCAGTGACAGTCCACTGAGGAATGCACAAGGAATTAAATCTAGTGTTGCTTTTATTGTACCTCTCATGACAGAGACAGGATTAAGCAGGATTATATACATCATTTGCAGCCAGTAAATGTTAGGAATATTTACTGTTTCACATACCAATGTTGTCTCACAGCCAGAACGTCATCATTCTGCTTTTACTAGTGGTTTTCCTCGAAGTCTACAAGCAGCTGAAAGTCTTCAACCCTAAAACACACAGAGAGTGTTCAGTTTCTGCTAAAGGAAACATGAAGGAAGGAAGTCATAGATCTTGGATGATAATATTTCCCTGATCCACCCAACTACCCAAACACCTATACATTGAGCAAGAAATGAGAATACCTCCCTTACTATTAGAATGACTTAGCTTCAAGGGTTTGCCTTCAGTTGAAGCACTGCTGGGACAAACTTCAATGTATTTTAAAAAAGGACTGAATAGAAGAGAAAGAAATGTACAAAAAACCCATTACAAAAATATGCCTCACTCCATTCAAGTACAGAAACTCAGTTTAACTCTAAATATATAAAGCATAAAAATGAGACCTTTCTGAGCTTGAATTTAAACATAGGAAGAACTGTTTGGTGGACTTATGATCATAAACCACAAACATCTAAGTTCAAAAGTATTCACTTCTCTGTGGATTTGAATAAGGGAATGTATACTTGTTTCACACCATCTTTGGTTTGTTCTCCGATGATCATCTGCACAGATAGCAAATCAGGACTTGGACACTTCATTTCATTTAGGGAATGCAATTTTCCCAGGGATTTCCATGAAAGCCTTATCTGTGGTATACATGTGAGGGATCCTGATTAGAACCATAGAATCATCAAGGTTGGAAGAGACCTTTAAGATCATCAGGTCCAACTGTTCACCCAGCACTGCCACAGTAACCACTAAACCACTAAGCCATATCACCCAGTGCCAGATCCAGATGTCTTTTAAACACCGTGGAGTTTTCCCTTGTGCTTGGCTTGGTAAAGTTCATCTCTTCGTTATTTCTTTTCAGGTGGACTAGGAAATTCTGTTACCACATCTCAAGCCAGGGAAAAATTACTGTTGCAGTGATGCTTTCATTTTATTTTTTTTCAGTTTGTGACACAAATAATTAAACGCATCCCCCAAAATAAACATTTATCCATTCATGTTTCGATTAAGCATATTATCAATTTCTATTTAATTTCAGGACTATTTATTTAATAAAAATAATGGAATGCTGAATAAAAAGAGCAAGAATAATTAAGGTTCATAGTTTTGAGCTTTTAACAAAGAGAAAGATACAGAGATAGATATTATTGTCTTCATCACCTGTATCTTTTCATATTTTTCTTCTAGTGGGCATTTATGTTCTTGACGGTTTGCATTGAATATTTTGGTTTTATTGCAACACTATGGTATCAAATTGGTCAGCAGGGAACAGCATAACATTACTCCGGATGGAACCTGGTGAAATGACAATCAAAAATATGGTGTTAGTATGTAAGGATGTGTTGTTAAGGCACAAAATGTTGAAAAGGACTAAACAGGCTATTAAAAGTTTGGAACAAAAGGGCAAAGAAAAAGGACAAAGGGAGGGAATGTCAAGATTTCAAGGTACAAATATTGTTGTACTGAGCTGGATCACAAAGCAAATGGAATTTCAGAGCACTTGAAATCTGAATTGCACCAAATCAGTTCCCTGCAGGGGAAAAAAGATAAATCACAAAGCACACATGAAACATATTTAGGTTGTATGTTTTAAGAAGTGAAGCTTGCAACTAGCTACCATGTTATTTAACACATGGTATGCGCTAAGAGACCATCTAGTTTGTCCACCTGCAAGATACCTGCTTCCTTACCTAGCAGATGTACACATTTACCACTAAAAATATCCACTTGTGGCAGGCCAACTAAGTCCTCAAAAACTCTTGGTGTTTTTCTTTGGGTTTTATTGAAGAGAAAGCACCTTGAAGGAAACTCTTCTAGTTTCGTTTCTACTCAGTGTAAAGGAATGGGTTGCAACTTTTACAGATCAGGGAGAGACAGAAGTGTTTAATGAATATCTTTATTGCATCATGTTTCATGATAAATCAGATATGAGCTGCTGCCTAACACCTTAGCAGACCTAAGAGCAATGATCTTTGTTACAGGAAGGCCTCAGATATACTGGACCAATAAATTTCATTCCAAGACAGGCTGTTACTTCTATAGAAGAACACTAGAATGTGTAAGAGCTTATTTTCTGGATTATCTTATATCATTTGACTACCAGTGTTACACTAAGCTCTCATATTTTCTGAAATAGGGCAGACCCCTGGAAGCTATCAATTTGCTTTGGCTAACTCTCTCAGCATGTCTGCAAATGTGTTGAGAGCTGATCAAGACTAAAAATGTGAAGAGAACTCTTCACATATTTAAATTATACAGATAACAGTGTTCCATCACCTAGGTACAACCCCTGGCACAGCCTGGTAATACAAGCATTTGGGGGAAGCTGTCCCAGGCTCCTAAACTGTGTATATCTCAAGTGTTTAGTCCATACTGACTTAGAGAGTCTTTTGACCAACTTACTCAGGGTGCAAAAGCATCCTCATCTGCATTCCCTGGGGGCTTTTTTCTCCATAAAACCCAGAGCAAAAGGACTGGAATTTGAACATACAAATCTCATCTCAAAATACAGTTAGGAGGGGAACAAGAACTTACTTTGATGCAAAGCCCACAAGATTTAATTTCAAACTCAAAAAAATAATTTGTGACAGATAATGAAGTAATGTATAGGCATCTGGAAGAAACCAAGGAAAGGAGTAAATAGTAAACATCAGTTTGACAAGCAGAATTCGTGGTAGATCATCAAGGTTTTTTTGATGATAAAGTAATAGCTTTTGCATGTTGAGGAGAAAACATAGTTATGAAAGATCTTGTACCCAAAGAGGACTTCTGACACAGTTTCACATGACATTGTGCGTTAGCAGCCTAGAAAGCCAATTGAATCCTGGGCTGCATCCAAAGCAATGTGGGCAATCAAAAGGTCAAAAGAAGTGGTTCTTCTCCTCTCCTCTGCTCTCGTGAGACCCCACCTGGAATACTGCACACAGTTCTGGTGCCCTTAACATAAGAAGGACATGGAACTGTTGGAGAAAGTCCAGAGGAGGCCACGAAGTTGGTAAGAAGGCTGGAGTATCTCCCCTACAAGGCCAGGCTGAGGGAGTTGGGGCTGTTCAGTCCAGAGAAGACTGTGTGAAGACCTCATAGCAACTTTTCAATATCTGAAACGGCTACAAGGAGCTGGAGAGGGACTCTGTGTTAGGAACTGCAATGATAGGAAGAGGGGTAATGGATTCAAACTGTAGGAGGGAAAGTTTACATTTATTCTAAGGGTGGTGAGACACTGGCACAGGTTGCCCAGGGACGTGGTGGCTGCCCCAACCCTGGCAGTGT
>NW_008653386.1:2857-3267 GCF_000695815.1 Acanthisitta chloris | reverse complement strand
GTTGGGACTAGATGATCTGTAAGGTCCATTCCAACCTCTACATTCTATGATTCTGTGACATATTTTATGTTCTCCAGGACTGAACAAGAACTGTGAAATGGGAGCAAAACAGCCTGGAAATAGCTCTCAGAAATCCGTTAGGCACAGTTCATTACCAGAAAGAGAGGAAAGATGAGAAAACATTCCTTAGGTGGCCATTTCATTCTTGGTCCTGTCCAACATCTTCAGAAACAACTGGGATGGAAGAATACCAAGTGTGTTTATAAAATCTGCAGGTGACAAAGCAGGAAGGAACTGAAACCATTCTGAAAAAGAGCACAGAAAATGAGGTAAATGAGTAGAAGTGTGATAATTTCTCCTCAGACAGGGATAACCAGAGGTGGACAATGAGGAGCAACTGGCACGGCAGC
>NW_008653386.1:0-2417 GCF_000695815.1 Acanthisitta chloris | reverse complement strand
CCCAGCTCCCTCAGCCTCTCCTCATGGCACTTGTGCTCCAGTCCCTTCACCAGCCTCGTTGTTCTTCTCTGGACCTGCTCCAGCACTTCAGATACACACCAGGGTTGGGTGGTTTGAAAAGCTGAACAAAACCCAGTAATATCACAGCTTTAGGTTAAAAAAAAAAAAAGCTCTGAGAGGTTTGAGTGCAACTTGATTCCACAAGGCATGGAAAGTAACATGCCCTCTGTTTTACCCAGTACATACCTAACTCATATGTGTCTCAAGAAATATGTATACTGATTGTTAAAAATGCAGAAGAGGACAATAGGGATGAAAATAACAACCAGAAAACTAAACCTACAGGGAAATTTTTTTTTAGTCAAAAGCTGGCATTGTTTAGCCTGAAAAGAGAAGTTAAAAGAGGGGTTTATGAGAAAGCATGGACGAGGATCTTCTTTCAGGAAACAAGGAAAATACATCTCATAGGTAATGAATGCATCTCCATCCCTTGAGATCCTAAAACACAGATTAAACAAATAACTTTCTGAAATGACACAGTTATAGATGATTTGACTTTGGCATAGACGTTGGACTACTTTACATCCAGAAGTCCTTTCCAGACCTATTTTTCAATGACTATATAAAGTATTTGAGTTCCATCCAAGAGAAATAGTGGATTGTATATAAGGTCAACCTTATTCTGTAAAAGCTGATGAAACTATAACTGGAAAGACTTCCAAAAAATTAATGGATTCATAATGATTTTTGTGTGTGAAATCAGTAAGGGTAAAGCATTTGCTTCAAACATGCCTTGTGATGCTTCAACATTGAGCCTTTCACTGGTTAATTTTCTAGAAGGATGCAAGAAAAAATCACTGACACTAAATCTAATCCAAGCTTTTTTTCGTTGCCTACACTAATCCACATATTCTTAGTCCATTCTTCTAACATAATTTCAAACTCAAGATGATACACTAGTTCCCTAAAGCTGTTAATCACTTCCCAACTACACTTAATGCATGCCAAACAAAAGCATACAAATGCCATTTGGAGCTGAGATGGGCTGCCTGCAGGAGGCTTCCACAGCTGACCAGCAACGAGAAGGTGCTTGTTGATGGGTGATTTAAACTGCCCCAGTGAGTGCTGCAAACAGGAGTGGGGCACAGCAGTGAGGGCAGTTCACACAGGCAGTTCAAGCAGGAAAAGGGCACAGCCACTGTGATTTTTGGTTTTTTCTTTCTTTCTTTTTTTTTTCACAGCTCAGCTTGACCCAGCAATGGTACCTATGCAAGCAAAAACTGTTGCTGCTGCTCCCAGGAGGAATTCCATAAGGAAGACAGAACCCTCTGTGCAGGACGCAGCTGTTCAGTCACTGAGCACAAAGAGCCTTGGTCTGGCAGGACAGTGTGAGTCACACCTGCCTATGGTGTGAGCAGAGGAATGACTCGCTGTGCCTGGTGACAGAGCTCAAGGAAGAAGTAGGAAGGATAAGCAGCATTAGGGACACTGAAAGGGGAATAGACTGGTGGAGTCACACCCTTCCAATCCCAAAAGAAGCTCAGCAGGATATGGTGAAGCCCTGGCCTTTCTGCCATAAGGCAGAGGGAGCAAACCAAGTAGATGGGGGTAATGGAAACAAGTCTCTGATGGAAGAGGTCAAAGAATCCCCTCCCAACGCCCATCACCTGCCCAGTTACCCTTAAAGAACAGGTATGATGCTCTGGACCCAGAGAGTCAGGCAGAGGACAGTCAAAAGGAAGATCCATCTGGAGGATCTCTAGCTTGCTTGTAATCACTTGTAATTGCTCTATCTTCTAGACCCATTACAACCACAGCTACAAAGAAAGAAAGAAAGAAGGGTAATTGTATTAGGTGAATCCCTTCTGAAGGGAACTGAGGGCCCTACATGCTGACCAGACCCATCCCACAGGGAAGTGCTGCCTACCCAGGGTTCAAGTAAGGGATATCAGCAGGAGACTCCCTGAGCTCCTTCGGCCCTCTGATTACTACCCACTGCTAGTAGTCGTAATTAAAAAGGAGTTCAATAAACTGGGCAGACTAGTTAATGGGACAGGAGCACAGGTGGTGTTCACCTCAGTTCCTGTAGTAGCAGGGATGGATGAGGAGAGGAGGAGGAAAAACCACCTTATCAACAGGTGGCTAAAGGATTGGTGCTACCGGCAGAATTTGGCTTTTATGACCATGGGGCATATTCTTTGTTATCAAGCCTGCTGGAGTCAGATGGGATTCATCTCTCTACCAGGTGCAAAAGAATTGTAGCCCATAAGTTGTCAGGGCTGATCAGGAGGGCTTTAAACTGGGTTTGTAGGGGGAAGGGCTGGACACCAGGCTTCCTAGAGATGAGCCCCAGGGTGGAAAGTCAGAGTTAGGAATTAGAACATCAGCCTAGGTGAAGTGCATGTACACTAACGCAC
>NW_008653385.1:763-1229 GCF_000695815.1 Acanthisitta chloris | reverse complement strand
TCCTGGAACATAATGATGCAAGGTTTCCTCACAGTTATTATTTCACTTTATTATTTTGGTTACTACACTTTGTTTTGGGCCTTTGTTTCCTGGAAAGTCAAGTCTCAATTTCCCCATTTCTGGGGAGAAAAACACTTTAGCACTTTTGCATTTGATAGGGTGAGTATTGCTTTGCAGTAACTAATCCCTTCAATCACCCAAGGCAGAATTTCAGGAAAAAGCAAAAACTGAGTCAATCATATTTCCTCATGATATGAGAAAACAGTCCATTAATAAGTGTTAATGCTTAGAATATTTTGCTTTAGGGAGATAAAAAGGCCACATAATAGAAAAGAAACCAACACAGGAGTGCCAATGACTACTTCATAAAATGAAATTAGGTGTGCACCATGTAATTTGATTAGCTTGTGCTCATTAAATATCTATTATCTTGCTTGTAGTAGTGATCTTGACCTCAGGGTGTCTG
>NW_008653385.1:0-672 GCF_000695815.1 Acanthisitta chloris | reverse complement strand
TGTGAGCTCACCCAGGCACACTTGTCTGCAGTGTAATAATGCAAAGCATCTCTGCTGCAATTCTCAGTGCAGAGTGGCTACCCAGCCCGGCCAAGGTATCCATGAATAGACAAGGGGCCAGTAGGTTTTCCCAAACCGTAATGGCTTTTCAGCTGGGTTTGACAGGTGGACTGTAAGATGGATGAGGAACTGGCTGAATGACCATGCCCAAAGAGTTATAGTCAATGGCTCAATGCCCATCTGGAAACTAGTAGTGTGTGTGTCCTTCAAGGGCCTGTACTTGGGCCAATATATTTCATATTTCATCAGTGTCACAGGTAATTGGGTGGAGTATACCCACTATGAGTTTGCAGATGACACCATGCTAAAGGGCCATTGATTCTCAGGAGGAATGGAATGTCTTCTAGAGGGAACTTGCACAGGTGGCATTCAGTAAGTTCAAAAAGGTCAAGTGTAACATCATATATCTCGGTTGCACTGATCCCATTTAATATAGGCTTGAGGGATTGAGAGTTGCCTTGTGGTTAAGGAGTTTGGATACTGGCTGGTGACAGATTGGATATGGGCTGGCAATGTGTTCTTGCTATCCAGAATGCAAATCATATCCAGGGCTGCATAACAAGTAGTTTTTCCAGCAGGATGGCAGAGGTGGTTTTCTGTCTCCACCACGCT
>NW_008653384.1:1169-3774 GCF_000695815.1 Acanthisitta chloris | reverse complement strand
CCTTCCCTCTCCTTCCTGGAGAAAGGGTTGGCTGATCCCTCAGGAGCTGCACTGCAATATATACCTGGTGGTAACTCTGTCCCTTCCAGTCAACAGGGAATTTCACAGAAAAGAGAAGTTTTCTATTTTTATTCCAGGGAGATTCATGTCTGCCCAGAAATGTGCTGACAGTTGCTATTTGCAATTTCCTCAAGATTTCTCCCAAATTTGCTGACTTGCAGCATCACATGTCAGGAGCAGATAACCAGGTCTGGTGACTTCCCTGTCCATTTCCTCATTTCCCGTCGGCTGCAGCCACTGCTGCAGCAGCTCCTACACCTTTGTGTTCCCTGCAGACCATCTCTGGTGGCATCAGAGCCACCAGCCTGTCTCTGAGCACGCCCAGATGTACAGCCTGGGTATCACAAGGCTCTGGGGAGACCTCAGAGCCTCTTGCAGTACCTGAAGGTGCTACAAGAGAGCTGGAGAGGAAGATTGGCCAAGGGCATGGAGTGAGAATGGCTTCAAACTGACAGAAGGCAGCGTTGGATTAGATATGAGTATGAAGTTCTTCCCCATGAGGATGTTGAGAGACTGGCACAGGGTGCCCAGAGCAGCTGTGGCTGCTTCATCCCTGGGAGTGTTCCAGGCCAGGTTGGATGCGGCTTGGATCAGCCTGGGCTGGTGGAAGTTGACCCAGGGTTTGTAGGTGTTCGTGGTCAAAAGGAGCAACAGAAGTCAGAGGGTCTGCAAAAACTCCGTTTTATTGTAAATGCCACACTTGGAAATTGGCCTGTTACGTACTATGTAAGCACTTCGGGTTTTGGGTAAAGGGGTAAGATGAACAGGGAGGAAGGAGAAAGAGATCACCTGTTCTGGTCCCAGTATGGATTCAGCTAATGTCCCAGGGGCACTGCCCTGGCTTGATGGGGATACCTCTTTATAGACAGATTTTTCCTGCCCTGAAGACAGGTTTCCTGCTTCTTATTAGTTATCATGCAAAATTCATTCTGTTGGACCTTTCTGGAGATGGGTTGGAGAGGTTTGGGGGTCCTGGGTGGTGCCCCATTGCTGGAAGTGTTCCAGGCCAGGCTGGATGGGGCTTGGAGCCACCTGGTCTAGAGGAAGGTGTCCCTGCCCATGGCAGGGAGGCTGAAACTAGAGAGATGATCACTGAGGTGCCTTCCAACACAACCCATTCTGTGATTCTATGACACATGGTGAAATTCCTGAGCCTTTTACACCCAGGGGCTGAGGCTTATTCCCGGGGACAGTCGCTGTGGAACAGAGAAACCTGACCTCTCCCGTAGAGCTGGGTCAGCGTGTCCTCCAGCTCCCCCAGTGTCAGGAGCTCCACCTGGTTCTTGTCGTTCTCAGCAATGACCCCCCAAGCCTTCCTGTGGTAGCTGTCCACCTCGCAGCAGGCACTGGCCCAGAGGTAGCCTGGCTTATTAACCCTCCCGCCCGCGATGTAGTTGTTGCCAGGCACTGCGCCCACCACGACGTAGGTGGTGTTACAGCCCTTGGTGTTCCTGATCATTGTCTGTTGCTCGTAGTTATTCCAGGCTCCTCCATTGAGCTTGTCGTGCTGGGGCACTATGTTGGTGAGGGTGAAGGTGGCAATCCTGCTGCTGTAGTCGTGGTGGTGGCCGTTGGGGTTCAAGTGGCCTCGGTTCAGGCCTGTCAGGTTCTTGTAGTCTTGGAGGATAGCCTGGCTCTCACTCAGCTGCTCGAAGCTGACTTTGTAATGATTTAAGAGGGTCCACTCTTTTTCCATAGTTTTGGGATAGGTTGGGCCCATCAGCTTGACAAGAGAAGAAGAGGAAAAGGTGTTAGTATTGGGGATGGGAGTGATGGAACAGGTTTTCCCACAGGAAATTTGCCTTGATTTTCCTATCAGGTCAGTTCAGAAAACTGGGCTCCTTTGGGATATGACTCACCTCATCCTCCTGCTGCTGTCTCGTGCACCAAAGGAATCATGTGGTGAAGGTGAGGTTGTTTGAGGTGAATCCCATGCACTGGGATTTGCATGTGTAAAGAGGGGAGGAAACAGAACTGCTGGGTTAAATGCTGCAGTTCTGTAATGACTGGAGGGTGATGAGCTGTAGGAGAGGACACTCACCTGGGGCTCAACCAGCCACGTCCTGGGTCTCTTGCCATGGCCAGGGTCGTAGATGTAGGCAGAGTACACAGGAATACGCATGTTCCTGTCGTACAGAGTGGCAAAGTAATACTGGTTCTTGTAGCGCTGGCAGATCTGGGCTGGGTTGGGTGGCTCCAGGGCTTCATTCGGGGCCATGCCCCGGTAGAAGAACTGAGGACATGAAGTTTAACCAGCCACGTCCTGGGTCTCTTGCCATGGCCAGGGTCGTAGATGTAGGCAGAGTACACAGGAATACGCATGTTCCTGTCGTACAGAGTGGCAAAGTAATACTGGTTCTTGTAGCGCTGGCAGATCTGGGCTGGGTTGGGTGGCTCCAGGGCTTCATTCGGGGCCATGCCCCGGTAGAAGAACTGAGGACATGAAGTTTCCAAGGATCTCACCACCTCACTGTGTCCCAGCCAGACTGGCAGAGAAGAGACCTGCAGCAGCAGCAGCCACAGCATCGCGGGGAGGGCCTCCAGG
>NW_008653384.1:0-984 GCF_000695815.1 Acanthisitta chloris | reverse complement strand
CCAGACCAGCGCGGGCAGAGCCCGGAGGCAGCGGCAGCCACAGCATCGCGGGGAGGGTCTCAGGGGAAGAGCTCCTGCTCACCTGGAAGGGAAATGCAGAGAGACACTCAGTCTGGAGAGAGGTTGGTCATGGCCTGGAGTCATTCTTGTACACACCTGCCAGAGGAGGAGACTGAGAGACCAAGGAGGGGGTGACTTCTGTCCTCCTGGATATGGAACAATCAGCAGAGCAATAAGGGTGAGGGCTCAAATAGGGTTTAGGTGCCTCGTGGAGGCAGCAGTGGGAAAACTCAGCCCATATCTAATCAACTCTCACAGCAAAGTTATCTTGGACCTTAGGCATGGCCCTGGGACAAGGTCACCTCTTCCAGCTCACCTGAGCTGGCCAAGAACTCAGCTTTTGCCCTGGCACTGGCGAACAAAGCCTGAAGCAAGGCAAGGCCAGGAAGCCCCAATGTCCAAATATCACCTCCCTTCTGCCCCGAGGACCTTCCCCCAGCAGAGCCTGCAGTGCTGAGCTGGCCCTGAGTCTCGTGGGCCATTTGGAAGGGAAATGCCAGTCGTGCTGCACTCCCTGCGTGTCCCTAGTCCCATCCAGGCTCACACAGATAAGCAGCTCCTCCAGGCAGGTGTGATGTTGACCCAAAGAGGTCCAGCTTGGGGTCCTGGCTCTCAGCTTACACTGGGAATGTGTGTCCTGCTGCTCAGCTCACGTTTTCGGGGTATCAGGCCTGGACTGTGCACTTGCAGACACATGAGGTGAAGAGGCCAAGCAGATGGTGGCAGCACATGAGGCCTGACACCTCTCTGGCTGCTGCAAGTCAAACACACCAGGGCAGCTCTTCCCTCCACAGGGTTCTCTGGTTTTCCTGGTTGGTTTTCCTGTACAGCACAAGGCACTGCTGCAGAAGTTTATCTTTGCTGAACAGAAACAAGTCCTCTTGTGTCTGTCTCAGTGCTGACACCACTTTCAGCAGTCAGTAA
>NW_008653383.1:0-225 GCF_000695815.1 Acanthisitta chloris | reverse complement strand
TGGTTGCACCGGTGTCACTGGTGGTCCCTGGTGGCACTGGTGTGTAGTGGTGGCACTGGTTGTCACTGGTGTGTACTGGTGGCACTGGGGTCACTGGTGTGTACTGGTGGCACTGGTGTGTCACTGGCTGTACTGGTGGCACTGGGGGCACTGGGATGGGGTGCAGGCTGTGCCACTGGGAGCAGTGGGATGGGCAGGGGGCACTGGGAGGGGGTGCAGGCTGTG
>NW_008653382.1:30887-31192 GCF_000695815.1 Acanthisitta chloris | reverse complement strand
CCCCACCGCCGGCCCCGCTGCTGCCTCTGCTCTATAAATAACCCTCCGAAATCCTGCCCGTGATTATTTTCTCTTGAAAGGCTCCACTATCCTCCCTCGACGCGGCTTTTTCCACCTTTCCTTAAGTTTCCCCAGCAACGGCAGAGCCGCCCGGGATAGCAGCGGGGCTGACACAGCCCTTACTCACACGTGCCTCGGCATTTAAAGCTGAGCCCTCCCATTTCCGCGCTGGCCGCAGGGGCAGGAGCGGGGCAGGATCAGGGCAGGATCGGAGCAGGATCCGGGCACAATCGGAGCAGGATCGG
>NW_008653382.1:12118-30791 GCF_000695815.1 Acanthisitta chloris | reverse complement strand
GGGCAGGGGGCGGGGTCGGGGCAGGAGCGGGGCAGGATCGGGGCAGGAGCGGAGCAGGAGTGGGGCAGGATCGGAGCAGGATCGGGACAGGATCGGAGCAGGATCGCGGCACAGCGGGACAGGATCGGGGCAGGATCGGGACAGGATCGCGGCACAGTGCCGGTCCCTGCCGCACAGGCTGTCCCTGTAGCCATGCCCTTCTTCCGTGACCTCTCCAAACCTCAGCCCCTGGAGTTTCACGCGGAGATGCTGCTGGGAGTGCAGAGACCCCACAACGGCAGCTTGCAGCGCCGGCACACCATGAAGGAGTAGGTGGTGGGCGCTAGGATGGGGATGCCGGTGGGTGCTCTGGGTGTTGGGTGTTCCTCCCGACCCCTTGGCTGCCTGCTAAGACTTGCTCTTTCCTCTAGAGCCAAGGACATGAAGAACAGGCTGGGGATCTTTCGGCGGCGCAATGAGTCTCCCGGAGCCAACCCCTCCGGCAAGCTGGACAAAGTGCTCAAATCGCTCAAGTAAGTGCTGCGAGCGGAGGGTGTAGGGATGGGGAGTGTGGGGATCAGGGGTGTAGGGATAGGAGGTGTAAGTATCAGGGCTGTGGGGATCAGAGGAGTGGGATCAAGGGTGTAGGGATCAGGGCTGGGAGGATCCGGGGTATAGGGATCAGGGGTATAGGGATCATAGGTGTGGGAACAGGGATGTAGGGATCAGGGGTATGGAATCAGGACTGTGGGGATCAGGGCTGTGGGGATCAGGGGTATAGGAATCAGGGGTATAGGGATCAGAGGTGTGGGAACAGGGATGTAGGGATCAGGGGTATGGAATCAGGACTGTGGGGATCAGGGGTGTAGGGATCAGGGGTGTAGGAATCAGAAGTGTGGGATCAGAGTTGTAGAAATTAGGGCTGTAGGGATCAGAACAATGGGGATCAGGGCTGTGAGGTTCAGATTTGTGGAGGTTGAGGGTTAGGGATCAGGTCTGTGGGAACCAGGGGTGTAGGGATCAGGACCTTAAGGCATGGGAACAAGCTGCAGCCAGTAGCTTCTCACCTCCAGGAAGACTGTGTTCCCCCTGTTTGTGGAAGCTTTAGGCAGTTTGTGTATCTGGAGGAGCCTTAGAAATCTTTTTTGGCTGAAAATGCCACCCTGGCGGGTGGGAGGTCCTGCCTGGGCAGTGGCACAGCAGCAGCTTGGACTGGAAATTTACCTGGTGACTGAGTTCTCCCAGTGCCTGTATATGAAACTTTAACTGGCTGGAGGATGATTTGAAAAACCACTGTGCCCTGGAGATGCTCCAGCAGCTGGAGACGAGCCCTCCCTACTCTTGCTCCTGGCAGCTTATCCAGGGCTGAAATCCCACTGTCCTGCAGCTCCTGGGCATCACCCAGAGCTTTTCCAGTTCTTACTCAGACACCCCAAGTGGCACAGCTGCCTGCACAGACTTCCTTGGGTCGGATTTTCTTCCTGCCAGTCTAAAGGTTGAGGTTTCCTTCTGGCAGAGCTGCTGTGGTGCTGCCTGGCGTGGGGCTCAGCTCTGCCTGCAGCTGCTCCCACAGTGCCGATGTGGGAGCCAGGGCCAGCTTTGCTGGGGCACACAGCATGGCTTTATCCACTGGAAATGTTTAGCAGAAGGCTGATTTGGGAGCTGGGGCTCAGCCTGGATTTATCCACTGGAAGTGTTTAGCAGGCAGTGAATATCTTTTGCTGATTCCCTTTGCCAATGCACTGTCCTTCTCCCACAGACCCACTCCCGAGGAAGCACTCAAGTGGGGAGACTCCCTGGAGAAGCTGCTGCTGCACAAATGTAAGTGTATGTGTGTCTCTTCCACTTGTGTTTGCTGTCAGGGGAATATCCAGACACGTGCATGGATCAAGCTGGGATTTCCTCTCTCAATCCCTTATGCTCTTTGGGGATAGACAAAGAGAAATTAGGCTGCCCCTTGCCTGTGCCCCTTCTGCTCCTGCCTGGCCAAGGTAGGGCTTGGTGACAGGGGCTGGGGAGAGCTGCAGGTTGGGGCTGCAGCACCCCAGCTTGGGGAGGAAGAGGCAGTGATCCATGTCTGTGCCCAGTTGGGAGCTGTGCAGTGGGTCCATGGAGCAGCAGCTGCTTAGACCATCCCCTTCTCACGTGCCACAGCTGGGAGCACACCAAAACATGGTCATGTGCTATACCTAGCCCACAGGGTCAGGCAGGCAGGGGGTCCTGTCCCCATTGCTGCCTTGCTCCAGCCCAGCTTCCCTCTTGGGATGCATACAGCCTGGCTGAGGATGTGGATTCAGCACATGGGTGGGTTGCTTTGCTGGTCTGGCAATGCCATCACTGCCTGTGTGGCACAAGGAGGTTTTAGGAGTGGTGTGGGAAGGTGGTTTAGGCTGCGGCTTTGGAAGGTCAGGAGTAGAGCCATGTCCCTGTCCCCACAGATGGCCTTGCTGCCTTCAGAGCCTTCCTGCGCACCGAGTTCAGCGAGGAGAACCTGGAGTTCTGGCTGGCCTGTGAGGAGTTCAAGAAGATCAAATCCCAGTCCAAGATGGTCTCCAAGGCCAAGAAGATCTTTGCTGAGTACATTGCCATCCAGTCCTGCAAAGAGGTGAGAGTTGTCCTCTGCACTGGTGTGTGGCTCTTTGGCATGGTGACTGTGTGGGGAGTTGGCTTACCAGCGTTGGTTTCTCTGCCCACAGGTCAACCTGGACTCCTACACACGAGAGCACACCAAGGAGAACCTGCAGAACATCACTCGCAGCTGCTTCGACCTGGCGCAGAAGAGGATTTATGGGCTGATGGAGAAGGACTCCTACCCTCGCTTCCTCCGCTCTGACCTCTACTTGGACATAATTAACCAGAAGAAAGCCAGTTCCCCACTGTAGGCCCAAGGACTCTCTCAGGACAGGCTGGGAGCTGTGTGTTTACATGGAATTGGGCAGTGGAGGCCTTCCTGGGGGCTGGTGGGAGTGTGCCCTCCTGCCTGTGCCCCTTGCTGCGGTGGATGGGTGTGGAGTAACTGAAGGCACCAAGAATGGGGCCAGGGGGACCAACACACGAAGCAGTCTGGTACTGCTCCATCTCCCCATCGCTGGTACGACGCCTTTGGGTGCCTCTGGCATGGATTGTAGCCAGGAGGGAAGCTCCCACACGACTACTGTGAAGCGCACACAGCGCAGCTGTGAGCGTTGCTGGAAGGCCACGAGTGATCCCAACTGGGCAAGGAGGAATTTTATGCAAGGGGACAACAGCACCACCATAACCATCACCCTGGATCAAAGCCTTCCGAACTGGATCAGCACTGTGCTTCCTTGTGGTGCCTCCCAAAGGAGCTATGGCAGGAGCCCAGCGCTTCCTTCGCTCGTGGTGGGTCCCCCAGGAGCAGTGAAAGCCAAGGCCAAGTCCTTCCCCTGCGCTGGAGGTGTGCAAACCACCCCCTTCCCACCCCCACCCTGTTTATTTATTGACCTCCTCTAGCTGGACATGTTACTGTGTGATAGGAAATCCCTGTGTCCTTCCCCAGTCCCAAATACAAGTGCAATATTGGTGTGTGTCCCGGTGGAGTTCTCCAGCCGAGTGGATGCCTTTTCTTTTTCCAAGTGTGGACATTTTGTAAGTGAGCAGACAGACAGACAGACACATCCCCTAGCAGCAGGCAGCTGGGGGTGCCTGGTGTATATATCATGCCCTGACGACGGAGGGTTTGGTGATGGAGACAAGTAGCTCTGTGAGGCAGAAGCTCTCCTGACTCTGGATAACAATACTGTGTCTTGGGAAGCAGGATTATTCCTGGCAGAGCAGGATGGACTGCCTGCCTCCCAGTGCCCAGTTTACAGTGCAAAGCATCTCTGCAGCTAGAAAACAAAGTACATTGTCATGGTCATAGGTAAATAAAAGGAGAATATCATTCCTTGTAGCTGCTTTTTCTTCCTGGCGTGTTTGTGAGCTGAGCAGCCTTTGCCTCACTGAGGAACATAAAATCCTGTTACTGCATGGCTAAAGAAGGGAAAATCCTTGAATTTCTGAGCTGTTTTTTTGTGCTGGAGCAGCTGCCAGATGCTCCTGAGGCCAGGCCTGGGTGTAGCCCTGCAAGGAGACTGTTCCCAGGGACAGTGGTCGCTGTTTAAACACAGCAGGGCATGAGCCTCTGACCAGGGACATGCCCAGAAACACAAGTGACCTCCTATAGCTCCAGGTCTCTCTGGGGTCACTCCAGAAGCAGCCACAAAAATCCCAGCAGTGTTATTCCAGGGCTGTGCATGGCTTGGCAGGGCTGCTGCTCCCTCTGCAGCTCTGGGGTGTGAGGAAAAGGTTTTGTAAAGGCTGTTCATGGTGTGTCTGGTTCCTGCAATATACTGTGCCACTCGCCTGTGGGTGGTCTCAGATGGCTCAGGGATGCTGGGCTGGGGGTTGGCTGGCCAGAAGTGCTGCTGGTGATGCCCAGGGATGGAGGTGCTGTGGCTGCTGCAGCAATCCCACCTGAGCACAGCTCTCCCTGGCAGAGACCATCTCTCCTGGGGAACTGTCTGTGTCTCCCTCTAAACAACCAGCAGGTGATGTACAGGTCGGGAAACTGAGGCAGAGCTGAGGGTTCCCCTCAGTTTGGCTGGAGGCAGCAGGGTTGCTGGGATGCCTTTGTGGCTCTCCTGGGAATGCTTTCAGCACCCCAGGGTCAAGGTCCATGGACAGTGTCCCAGCTGTGACCCAGACACTGACCTCACTGCTGGGCCCAGGTGGGTAGGTGCCAAGCCAGAGCCTCCTCTTTCCCCTGGCACTGCTGAGAGCCTTCATGTCCCCTCTTTCCCAGCCAGGAGGGTTTCCCTTCATAGCTGGAGTCAGCAGAGATTTTCTTGTACTTGCCCCTCTCTCTATCCCCCACACTCTCCTGGCCTCTCCTCACTCTATCCCAAGCCAACAGTGTTAGGAAATTTATTTTAGGGTCCTTTTGTTGGTTTCCCTCACTTGTCCATGTGTCCAGGCTCCCTGGGGCAGCCACAGGGGACTGCACTTGGGAGGTCTCTGGAGGTACCAAGGTGCTTGGTACCTGCTGTTACCTTCTCTCTGCCCTGAGTGCCAGGTGCAGCAGACCTTCCCATGGTGTTGGTGGTGCCCAGAATCATCCAACCCACATAACTATTTGGGTCTCAAGCTTAAAACCTGCCTTGCCTACAGGACTTAAGCAGCTGGGCAGGCAGGGAGGGCTGGAGCTTCCATGGGATGTGTTTCAGGAAGCTGATGCTCAGCTTTGATCCCTGCAGGGGACAAGGCACTGGTGTGTGTGTGACAGGCAGAGCAATGGTGAATCCCTGGAGAAGATGGAAATAGCCCTGTGAGAGTGGCAGGAACTGAGTTATGGCTGTAAGAGAATTTATTGCCAGGGTGAGTCACACAGCAACCACCATCCCCACGTGCTTGGAGGCACTCAGGTCCTAGGAGAGGCAGGGCTGGGGTGGCAGCTGGAAGTGCCACGTGCTTGTGCCATGTTCTCCTGGGATGCCCAATGCCTTCTGCAGCAGGATGGGTTTCATGATGGACCCAGTGGTGACACTGATCACAGCTTTGTCCCCTCTGCTGCAGGAGAGGAGCTGTGGCAGCTTCTTCAAGGCTTTGTGCCTCAGAGGGAAGGGTGTGAGGAACTTGGAGCATCTGGATGGGGAAGTCAGTTCATGGCCAGGTTCTGTTCTGGGGGATGTTGGTTGGATGGAGATACAGCCCCTGAGCAGCTCCTTGTGCAGGGGCTTAGGTGACAGGAGCTGCTAGAGACACTGAGCTCACACCACAGCAAAAGGAGCACAGCAATGTCCTATTTAGCACTAAAGTAAAGGTTCAGAACAAAATCCAGTCACACAAAGAGAAGAAGTTACTGGCTTGTAATGCCAATGCCACAGATCTGAGCAATGGAAATGGGAATTAGGTATTCCCAACTCCTGCTTTGAGGCACAGCCTCAGCCCAACCACAACTGCTGAGAGCTGCAGGGATGTTCCCACGGCTGCACTGCTGAAATCACAGTGGGTTGTCTGGTTGGGGATAGCCCTGGAGAAGAAGTGGCATCAAAGCCACCCAAGCCATGAGTGGCACAAAGGGTGACAGTGAGAGCTGCTGCCTGGGGCAGTTTCATAGAATGCTAAGGGGTTGGAATGGACGTCAGAGCTCATCCAGCCCCAACCCCTGCCCTGGGCAGGGACACCTCCCACCAGAGCAGGTTGCTCAAGGCTTTAGCCAACCTGGCTGTGAACACTGCCAGGGTTGGGGCAGCCACAGCCTCCCTGGGCAACCTGGGACAGTGTCTCACCACCCTCACAGCAAAAACTTCTGCCTAAGATCTAAACTACATTTCCCTCTATCGATTTCTCCCCATTGCTCCTTGTCCTGTCCCTGCAGTTCCTAACCAAGAGTCCCTCTGCAGCTTCTCTGGAGCCCCTTCAGCTCCTGGCAGGTTGCTCTGAGGTCTCCACACAACCTTCTCTTCTCCAGGCTGAACAGCCCCAACTCTCTCAGCCTGTCCTCATAGGGAAGGTGCTCCAGTGCTCTGATCACCTTTGTGGCCTCCTCTGGCCTTGCTCCACCAGTTCCATGTCCTTCTGATGTTGAGGACACCAGAGCTGTGTGCAGCACTCCAGGTGGGATCAAGTACTGTCAGCATTCCAGGTCAGGCTCATCCTGAGGCTCAGCTGAGTGCAGGAAGCTGTGAGGACATTGCTGCTGCCCAAGGCAATTTCCCAATGTGGAAACTGGTGCCTTCCAAAACTGGGAGGACTTTATCTCAGAAGATAACAAGGATTTATCTCGGGACTAAAAATTGGTGGTTGCTGAGTTGCAAAGTAGTCACAACTCAGCTGTGTTTGTCCTGTGCAAACAGGGCAAAGTCCACTGAGATGTGGGTGCTCTGGGTTCATTCATGGGACAAAGCTCACCCAGCTGAAGGCAGCCAGGAGGCAAAGCTCCCCAGGGACAGGGTTCTGTGGGAATAATCACCAGAAAGGGCTGAATGCTTTGGTAGGTTCCAAATATGGGGTGATCCTGCATGTGGAAACCGTTAGGACCACTGGGAAAAACATGCTAACGTGTTACCTCACACCCTCAGGGATGAGGAGGTTGGGATGAACCACTTGGGGAGGCTGGTAAAGGTCTTACCTGCCCCAGGTGTTGGCCTTGACCCTTCAAGTGTCCTTCAGCTCAGTATTTCATCAGCTTCCCAACGTGGCAGTCAGAGATGGGTGCTGGGGTCACCTGTGTGACCAAAGCAGCTGAGTTATGAATATAGCAGCTCCATGAAAATCCAACTCAAGCTGCTGAGCAGCTCTTGGATGAAGATTTATTTGGAGAAGGTAATGAGCAGTGTGGGCATCCCATGCCTATCCCATGCCAGGGGACGATTCCATGCCATGCTGTGGTGCTAGGACTCAGGTGAGCATCCACAGCACTGGGGAGGTGTAGCTCCACAGCAAGGAAAACTTGGTTTGCAGGGAGCTTCGTTCTAGAGCTGGCTGGAAGCCAGGAGTGTAAAGCTTTTTTCCTTTTTTCTGCAGGAGTAAGGAGTTTGCCTTTTTGACTGAAGGTGTGCCCTGCACCCCCAGACACTGCAGCACTTCACAGCCTTCCCTGGGCTTTTCCAAGGCTCCCAACCTGGAGGAGAAACTTCCCCAAATAAACATAACTTTCTCCTGAGCAAAATCATTCCTTGGCCCCCTGATTAGACAAATATTCCCAGAATAGAATCAAGGCTACTTTACAGCCATAGACTAAACAGAGCTCAGCAGTTAGAGCCTGGAACTGCCGACACAAGAATTCCCCTGCCTGGGGGAACAGCTGACCTGAGAGTCCCTTCACCCCTCTCAGGGTTACCAAGGCTTATCAGGAGCACATTGAACCCTAATTTGGGTGGCTGAGATGTGCAGGAGCCACACGGAGACACTGCTGGAACACCCAGTTGTCTGCACAGCAGGGATGGAGATTGGGGTTGGGTTGTCTTTGTTTGGGGACTTTTCCTGCCTTGAGGTTTGATAGGGAGCAGAGGGTGCAGAGATGTGTTTGAGGTTCCTGTCCTTCCACATGTGACCCTGGGGCTGGGCTTGGACAAGCTGGATGTGGCAGCTGAGGGGTACCCAGCTTGGCACGGCCCAGGGGAGCTACAGGCAGTGATGCCCTTCCAAAGCATCATTGGATTGAGGCTGTGAGGACAAGTGCCACCAACCCCTGCAGCTGCCATTAGCAATGTCACTCCTAAACAATCCAAGGGAGCAAAGAAGGAGAAAATAAAACACTTCTGAAGTAAAAATAAACCCAGTCAGACTCAGAGGCATAAAATCAGCTGGGCTGGGCTGGTGCCAGGACAGGAAACCCAGTGGTGGTAGAAATCCCCTGGGTGCCACTAACTCATGGGGGAAGTATTGTTCTGGCCCTCTCATAGCTCATTTGCTGATTCTTCCCTGTATTAGGTCATTTTTACTCAGCTCATCCAGCTCACACATTCCCTGGAGCTGGGGAAGGAAGGCCAATAATGCTGACTCTTGGCCAGCCTTGAGGCCTGGGGGAGGCTGGAGAAAAGGAGGGTGGAAAATACTTTCCTTTGTTGCTGAGCAGCTCTGCAGGGCTGGGACAGAGGAGGGGACAAGGGGGATGTGCTCCTCAAAGTGACTTAGTGCCAGCATCTCCCACCCTCTTTGGGTACCACCCGTGGGGCACAGCAGGGATGGAGGTGATGAACAGGATTCTCACCTTGGAAACATTCAGCTCTCCCCATTTCCCCTGCCATGGTAGAGGGTGAAGAAGAAGGAGGTTGGGGAGAGGAAGAGGAGCCAAGCAGGAGCAGGTGAGGACTGCAGACAGGGTGTTTGCACAGGAGCCATTTGCAAGCAATTTCTTGTCCCTTCCTGAACTAATGGGACAATTATTCCAGGCCACACGTGTTGCTCATGGAAAGTTCCACGTAGGCTGTGCGTCAGCTCCTGCTGGAGCAGCTCTGTTCTCTCTCACGTGATCACAGTGTTTCTAGACAATGACAAGTGGGTGAAAGCTCCTGCTCCTGGGGCTGGGGACAGCAGTGACTGGTCACAGAGCACCACACAAGTCTCCTGGCCCAGGGCAGCTCAGCAGCTCAGCAGCAATGAGCTCATGTGCTGAAAGCTGAGCCTCTCTGCTCTTGGATGGAGCTCCTGTGCTTGACATGAGTTGTTTGGATGAGTCCATCTGATTTCGTGTCCTGTTCCCTGCACCCAGCTCAAGAGGGATGTGGAGAAATCAGAGAAGGTTCTGAAGAGGCTAATGAGGTGGTCATGGACCTTGGGCATGTGAGGAGGGATAGAGAGGGATGGAGTGTAACAGCCTCCTACAGCTCTGGGAAGGACAACTAGAAAGATGATGGAGACAAACTTTTCTTCTTAGCACCAGGTGACAAAATAAGAGACAATGGCCACAATCCCTGGAGGTGTTTAAGAGGTGTCTGGATCTGACACTGGAGGATCTGGTTTAGGGTTTAGGGGTTACAGCAGTGACAAGTTAATGGTTGGACATGATGATCTTAGAGGGCTCTTCCAGCCTTGATGGTTCTATGATTCTATGATCTGAGACAACTTTCAGACCTTCAGCTTGGACAACAGGAGAAATGTTTTCATGGTAAGGCTGATGCAGTATTGAAACAGCCCCCAGGGAAGTAGGGAGTCTCCACTGTTGGAAGTAGTCAAGACTTGACCAAAGTCATAGCTGACCTGTCCAGGTGCTGGTGATATTCCTGGTCTGAGGGAGGGTTGGGCCAGAGACTTCTGGCACACTGAGTCGTCATCCCTTCTCTTTGCAGGTGAACATGGACAACACCTTCTAGGGCACAGGCACTGAGCACACAGGAGATGCAGAAGTGCAGGAGGGCAAAGTCCTGATGTGAAGATGAGTCCTGTGCATTTCTCCAAGAAAAGGATTAACTTCCCTGGCCTAAGGACAGGCTCACTGTGTTAATGCCTGAGCTGAGGGAAGAGCTCCTTCCCTTTGCCCTCTTACCACTGGGAGCTGTTTGATTATGGGCACAAAGATAAGAGCTGAGCTCCCAAAACTGACCTGTGGCATGGTGACATGTAGCTCAGGGTGGTGTCTCTGTCCCTGCCCACACAGCCTTATCTCCCTGAATGATAAGACTCTATAATTTTGATCTCCACATTGTGTTTTCCAGAGCTAATTTTAAAAACCTCTTCTTTTTTTTTTTTGTCCCTACAAACATGTCAAGCACCCAAAGCCTGAGCAGCACTGAGAGCTGTGCAGGGCTCAGCTGTGGGATGGGGACATTGCTCTTGCCCAGCATATTTCATTTAACTTCTCATTTGTATGCAAACAACGGAGTTAATTAAGTAGATGATCTTACAGGGAGCCAAAGTGTTGTTACAAGTAGGAAGTCTGATAAGTTGATACAGCCAATCTGCCCTTTCCTAAGATAAATAGAGAGGAAGGAAGTCAGATGGAAAACCTCACAAATCATGTTTTAAATAGTGTCAACTTTTATGGCTAAACCATAAAATTGTAGTTCCTGAAGCACTGGCACAGCATTAATTAGCTGCTAATTGTGGACACACTCATTACTGCAGCTTCATTACAGCCCAGGAATGAGGGTGGCAGTGTGTGGTGGGTTGTGCTGTGCCTGCACTCATTGCTGCCAGGTGTCCCCATGGCAGGGAAGTTATTTCCCTGGAGAGTTCCCCACGGCTCTGCCTGCTCTCCCCACCAGCTGAGGGCCCAGCCAGGCTCTTCACAGCAGACAGGACCATGTGGCAGGTCCCTGGGGGAGGTTTGGGGGTGTGCAGCCCCCAAACACAGCACAGGGGCTCTGAGAGTGGTGTCACACTGATCTCACAAGGTCAATCTCTCTCTGCCCTTCCTCTCCTGCACAGCCTCAGGAGCAGCTTCAGGGCCACCATGTGAAGATCCAGAGGGGTCTCAGCTTGGATATGCTAGTCCATCACTTCAGCCAAAAAGGCTTCAAGGGCACTGGTCCCTCTGCTGAAGGGTTGAGAGGGATGAAAGTTTGCTGGGCAATGTGGCAGCCCTTGCTGGCTCCTCATTCACATTCCCATCCTCCTGAGCATGCAGGGATCCATCTGAGCTGCTCAACCACAGACCTCAGTGACCTGCAGAGAGACACAGACCCCATGAGGGAGTATTTACTTCCTTACCCACAAGCATCTGTGTACAATCATAGAAGCATCAAGGTTGGAGGAGACCTCTAAGATCATCAAGTCCAACCATTAACCTGTCACTGCTGTAGCCCCTAAACCCTAAACCAGATCCTCCAGCACCAGATCCAGACACCTCTTAAACACCTCCAGGGATGGTGACTCCACCACCTCCCTGGGCAATATCCCAGTGTCTGAACACCCTGACAGGGAAAACATTTCTTCTAACATCCAACCTGACTCTGCCCTGTCTCAGCTCAAGGCCATTCCCTCTATCCTCTCCCTGCAGCCATGGCAGGAGAGACCACATATGAAGAAGAGACTCTTGATGTGCCACTTTGTCCCCACAGACCAGGACAAGAACTTTGAGGTTTTCTGGATGTGGATAGCAAAGCCTCCTGAGGAGAGAGGGAAGAAGTTCCAGGCCAGGTTGGACAGGGCTTGGAGCAACCTGAGCTAGTGGAAGGTGTCCCTGCCCATGGCAGGGGGTGGGACGAGACAAGGTCCTTTCAACCCAAACCATTCTGTGATTCTATGATTTCATCCCCAGCTCCTCCCCCAGGCACCCCCAACTCAAAGCCCTTTGCTGTTGGGCTCTGCTTGGGACCATTCTCCTCCTGTTCCTACCTTTCCATGGCTGCACAAAGTCACTAATAAATGTCAGAGTCCTTCACCACAAGGAGAGAGGCATGGAAACCCCCAGGCAGGAGCAGGGATCGCATGGAGCCCCATTGGCTGCTCTGTGCTCTCCTGTGGTTCTGTGCTCAGCTATTTCCAGCTGTGGCTTTTGGAAACCTTTGGTTCTTTTGCCACTTTTAGCTCTGGCAGCTCAGTAACTGCTCCTGGCAGAGCTCACACTCCTCAGTTTCTGGAAAAACCTTAAAATGCTGCAGAGTGTCAGAGGAACTCCAACTAAGGAAAAGAAAACAACCAGAGAAACAAACCCAGGTCTTTTTCCAATCAAGCTCCAATGTTGTTGTATTTCTTCTAAAGTAAAACATCTCTCCTTTTTTTCCTGGAGCAGCTTGGCCCCTGCAAATGTTCTCCTAGTGCTGAGCTCCTAAAATAACTCCTGTTGTTCATGGAAACAAAGCCTTGGGAAGAGCAGCCATTCCTGTCTCACCCTGCAGAGCCTCTGGGGTGCCTCAGACCTCTGTGCTGGGTGACAAATCTTAGCTGGGGCAGTTCAAATCCCAGTGTGGCCTTGTGAGGGACCATCCCTGGACGTGTATCTTCGAGGGGTGGCTAAATCAAACTCAGCACAAGGTTTTCAGGTACTTGCTGGGTTGGTTTGTTGGGGTATCCCAACAGCATTTAACCTCTGGGGGGTTGGCAGTGCCCAAGCCTTGGCCAGGCTGTCACACCTCCTGGAGGCTGCACTCAGGCATGGGATGTTTTCTAGGCTCCATTCCATCCTCCCACATCCAGGACAGGGAAATACAACCCTTACTTCATCCAGCAATGCCCAGATGAATTTATTTGGACATGGGAGTGCTGAAGATCTGCATGTTCCAGGGCAGGAACAGTCACAGAACTCATTCATCTGCTTGAAATCTCTCAAATAGTTGTTTGTTGTTGTTTATAAATTGCTTTTCACAGATCTTTTCCAGGCCTCCTGCTGTCTCCACAGAGAGAGGACCTACAAGTGGGGGACTGGGAGGGACATGCACCCACTGCTGTGGGCAGGACTGGGGCTGCTCCAGCCAACGTGGGTTACTCCAGGGGTCTGCTCTGCAGTGGAGGTACCAGGATTTGTGCCAAGATATCTCCTGGAGAGAGGAGAGGGACAGTCATCCCACTGATGGATGCTGCCATCACATTCCTGCCTTCCTCTGCCCCTCATGGGAAGGGTCCTTCTCGTGGTGGCAGAGGGCTGCAGGCTCTGTTCTGGAGAAGTGAGGGGGCAGAGCTTTGTTTTGCTTTGCTGCTCCATCTGATCACAGCTCCAAGCACATCTCAGTGCCTGGATCCACCATGAAGGGCTGGGGGAGTCCTGCCCACCACACCCTGTGGTGTTTCAGGGGTGGTCAGGGTCTTTCCCACAGAGCCAAGGCCTCACCCCATGGTGGCAGCAAATGTGTCTGAGCTCTGCTCCCAGCACAGCTCCTCTCCTGTCCCTGTGGGGTCCCCAAGCACTGAGCAGGGAGGGGATGGCTTACACCCTGACCCTCTCCTCCAGGGCTGGCCCTGCTGTCTGCTCTTCCACAGGTGTGTTTATGAGGGGCTATTTTAGGCTCCTCAAGGCTTTAGCCAACCTGGCTGTGAACACTGCCAGGGTTGGGGCAGCCACAGCCTCCCTGGGCAACCTGGGACAGTGTCTCACCACCCTCACAGGGAAAAACTTCTTCCTAATACCTAACCTAAATTTCCCTCTTTCAATTTCTCCCCATTGCTCCTTGTCCGGTCCCTGCAGTTCCTAACCCAGAGTCCCTCTGCAGCTTCCCTGGAGCCCCTTCAGCTCCTGGCAGGTTGCTCTGAGGTCTCCACACAACCTTCTCTTCTCCAGGCTGAACAGTCCCAAATCTTTCAGCCTGTCCTCATAGGGGAGATGCTTCAATCCTCTGATCAACTTAGTGGCCTCCTCTGGACTTGCTCCAACAGTTCCATGTCCTCCTTCTCATCTTAGGGACACCAGAACTGTACTCAGTGCAGTGCAGCAGTGATGGAGAATCAGATGGGAATGTGCAAGGTAAAGGGTTCAGCCTGTTGAGTGCCTCCCATGCTCCTGTCCCCATGTGACAAAGCTCCTCCTAGACACAATGGCACCACTCTACATGCCCAAACCCTCCCTGTCCTTTGGCCAAGCCCTGGGGGTGGCTGTCCTGCAGCAGTTTCTCCAAAGATGAAAGAAAGCACAGGTCAGTATCAGCATGAGGCATAGCTGCTATCAGCCAGGGCTGGGCAGGGAAGGGAGTAACAGTCTGAGCAGGTCCTACCCAGTGGGATGAGTCACAAGTGCCATGTCATGCCCATGGAGATTCAGTGATGCAGCTCCAAGTGTCTCTGTTGAGCTGCCTCCTACCACATGGCCAGGACACAGAAGTGACCCTTGACCTGCAACAGATCTTCAGCAATCTCATGGTGGTGCCTGCAGGATGGGCAGTGGTCAGGGTTCCTAGTGAGGACACTCCCAAGTGGAAGTCAACTCCTCACCAGCCTTCAATGAAAAACACTGGTTGGGTGCTGTTTCTCTTTCAAAAGATGGGCTATAAGTTGGGGAGATGCCTGGCAGTAAGGTAGGGCAGGGGCTGAGGCCAAGGCCAGTGGCCTTGAGTGATTCACAGCTCCTGAGCTTGCTGATAGCCTGCATGAGGATGCAGTGCCCTGGTGGGTCCATCCTGAAAGGGTTTGCTGGTGTTAGCATGTTCCCCCAGGGCACGGCTGAGGGAAGCCTCTTCTGACCAGCACATGGGATTTGAGACCAGGTCCTCACTTGATTGAGGAGATCTTATAGACCACATACTTGTTGGCTGGAAGAAAAAGGGCTGAGGCTTTGTCAGCTGAAACCACCGAGAGCCTGATGCAGCCTCCTGGCTGGAGCAGGGAGGGGTGAATTCTGGTCCAGGGACTCCCAGCACCTTGTGTGCAGCTCTCACTGGGAGGTGAGTGCAGGGACCTCACCCAGCTCCCTGCAAGGGGATGCCCTGCATGTCCTTCTCCATGGCCCTGTGCTCCAGGAGGAGCTGCTGAAAGGGACCACTCCAAACAGGTGAGTCTGGGCCCTTTGACCCAGCAGTGTGGACTGGAAGCAGCACTGAGGGCTGTGGGTGGTCCCTCATGTTGGACCTGCACTGGACTGGTGTGATGAGTCTGCTGAAAATGCAGCTACTCTGCGGAGCACATGATCCCAGAGATCCCTCTCCAAACCCCAGGGACATGGCAATGCTGGAGGCTGTGCAGACATGGCCCCCAGAGCAATTCCTGGCCCCAGAGAGACCTGAGCCCATCTCTGGTGCCAACCTGCTCCTTCTGCCACCCTCCATCTCTGCTCCATCCTCCCCCTTCCACTTGCTGCTGCCTCTGTCCTCTCTCACACCTCCACTGCAGTCCATGGACTTCTTCTCCCAGGGCTGTTCCTGCAGCCTGCTTGCAGCCCTGGCTTTTTTTCCCTGGAAGTCTGAGCCAGACTGGTGCTTCCAGGAGGTTCCTGCAGGGAACTGTGACTTCATCACATCTTTTTCTCCTATTCTGCTGATGACGAGTCTCAAAGCCTTTGGAGAGGTGAGGTTTGTGTTTGAGTGTTACCAAAGCAACCTTGGCAGGCTGAGGAGCCTTTGCCTGTCTGCAGCACATCTGTCTGACAGCTGTTTCCAGGCAGTCTGTACCTGTGGGCTCAGTGCCTGCTGAAACATGGGGCTGTGCTCTGCTGGGACCCTCCAGGGGGTGGGACCTGGTGGGAAGCCAACAAATAGCCCCTGGATTTGATTCCTAATGTGCCTCAAGGATTGGACCAGGATCTGGAGAGTGAATTCACAGGAAGAGGCTGAACTGAAGGTAACTAACCCAGGTGCAGGCAGAGGGAGAAGGATGTGGCTGTGTATGGCCACGTTCACTGTCACAGCAGAGCTGCTGCTGCCCAGGTGGGACATGCCATCATCTCAGGGACACTTCCCTGGATTTTGGGTTTCCTCATCAACCCTTTCTTGGGATCTTGAAGGTTCCTTTGCAGTACTTTATAAAAAGAATAACTTTGGGCTTTGCAACTAGGCATGAAATGAAAGTCACACTTGGGCAAGAGGCCAGGACAAGGCTCCAGAGCATCCTCTGATGCTAACCTAGCACTTGCAGGGGAGAGGGTTGGAATCAGCCCTGGGAGTTTGAGTCTGTTTGTGGCTGGGACCTTGTGGGAAAGTTCTCTGTAGTTTCTTGACTCATAGCAGCTTTTCCAAAAGATTTTGCATGCAGCACATGCCATTGTGCACATGCAGAGCCCAACTGAAGGCCAGGACTGTGTCTGCAGGGGAGGAACAGCCTCGTTCCTCTTGCTGTGTCAGATCCCAACAGTGTGGAAGTGATTTAGAGCACATGCCACCAGTTGTTGAGGCTGAGTGCTGTGGGAGTTGGGCTTGATGTGCTCCTGCATCCAGGCAGGGCTGCCTATGCCTTGATGGGGACACAGTCTTGGTGTGTAGGGTACAGAGCCCTGTGCCCCATGGCACTGCTCGGCACTGGAGCTCTCTGTGCCCCCAGCTGAGCTGCCCTTCCTGCCTGCCCTAACCCTACCTTCAGTGAAGTGTGTGACTTGGTGAGTTTGGTTCCCTGGGACATGGTCACCCTTCATGCTGGTTTTGAAAGAGCAACAATTCTGGTGGCAAACTGGACTTTGGCTACATCAATGTGCCCTGGGCTGCAAATTGGATTTACTCCCAGGATTGCAGAGGGGTGTCCCTCTGCTCTGCTCTGCTCTGGAGAGACCTCAGCTGCAGTGTTACCTCCAGCTCTGCATCTAACAACATCAGAACTATGTGGAGCTGCTGGAGAGTCCAGAGCAGACCATGGAGGTGCTCCAAGGGCTGCTCCTGCAGCCTGCTCACAGCCTTGGCTTTTTTTCTCTGGAAGTCTGAGCCAGACTGGTGCTTCCAGGAGGTTTCTGCAGGGTGGAAACTTCATCACATCTTCATCACATCTTCATCACAGATGCTCCAAGGGCTAGAGCATCTCTGCCATGGAGCCAGGCTGGGAGAGCTGGGGGTGTTCAGCCTGGAGAAGAGAAGGCTCCAGGGAGACCTTAGAGCAACTTTCAGTGCCTCAAGGGGCTCCAAGAGAACTGAAGAGGAACTTGGAACAAGGGTCTGGAGGGACAGGACACAGGGAATGGCTTCTCACTGCCAGAGGGCAGGGACAGATGGATATTGGGAAGGGATTCTTCCCTGTGAGGTGCTGAGGCACTGGCACAGGTTGCCCAGAGCAGCTGTGGCTGCTCCATTCCAGGCCGGGTTGGATGGGGCTTGGAGCACCCTGGACTGGTGGGAGGTGTCCCAGCCCATGGCAGGGAGTGAAATGAAATCATCTTTAAGGTCCTTCCAACCCAAGCCAATCTATGATTTTATGAAAGGGTTTCTGGGGCTCCTGGGGAGCAACAAACATGTTGTTCCCAGTCACTTGCAGAGGAAGATTCCTCAGGTACTTCACAAGGTGCAAATTTTCTACTAGTTACGGTTCAAAGAGGTGTTTGTGTGTATTGTGAACCTGCATTTGCACTGGAGCAGGAGAACAACTGCAAAGGAACAATTATACTTTTTTAACAGCAGAAACTCAAGGGGTGGAAAAAAACAATTGCCCTAATTTCTTTGGGTGCCATCCAAGCTCCCAAGGATTCATTGCAAACAGCCAGGACAATGAATTCTGTGTTTCTCCTGAGCACACTGGATGTTCCCTTCTTCTGCAGCAACTTCAGGAGATAAGAGTTGTGACCTGGCACCAGCTCTGGGTGCTGAGGAATCTCTAACCTCAGTTTCTGATAAGAACTCTGACAAATCCTTCCCAGGATGGTTTCAAACAGTCTGTTTTCATGCCAGGGCAAGTCATTTAGCAAGGCCCACCCCATGCTTCTGCAGAACAAACTGAAAGAAGGATGGCAAACAAGGCTAAGGAATTCCAGACCCTGTGGGTCCCAGCAGGGAATGAGCTCCCTCCTTGCAGGTCCTGCTCAGCCAGGAGAAGTAGAAGGAAGAAAGGGAATTCCAGATGTAAAACTGCTGAATGAACATTGTCCCTCTGCAAGGGGAAGGGAGTGCAACTCCAGGGGTTGGTGTCACCCACCCTGGTCAGCAGAGATTGGCTCCTGTGTGTCTGGAGTAGAGCAATATTCACTGACTTTAGGCTTGAGGAGAACCTGGAAACTATCACAGTATCATAGTATGTGAAGGGGTTGGAATGGAGCTCAGAGATCATCCAGCCCCAACCCCCTGCCCTGGGCAGGGACACCTCCCACCAGAGCAGGTTGCTCAAGGCTTTAGCCAACCTGGCTGTGAACACTGCCAGGGTTGGGGCAGCCACAGCCTCCCCGGGCAACCTGGGACAGTGTCTCACCACCCTCACAGGGAAAACTTCTGCCTAAGATCTGGTCTAAATTACCCTCTTTCAATTTCTCCCCATTGCTCCTTGTCCTGTCCCTGCAGTTCCTAACCCAGAGTCCCTCTGCAGCTTCCCTGGAGCCCCTTCAGCTCCTGGCAGGTTGCTCTGAGCTCTCCACACAACCTTCTCTTCTCCAGGCTGAACAGCCCCAACTCTCTCAGCCTGTCCTCGTAGGGAAGGTGCTCCAGTGCTCTGATCAGCTTCTTGGTCTTCTCTGGACTTTCTCCACCAGTTCCATGTCCTTCTGATGTTGAGGACACCAGAGCTGTGTGCAGGGACAGACAGTGCAGAGCAGTGCAGTGACCCCCATGGCAGGGCACAGAATCACAGAACTTGGGTTGAAGGAACCTTCAAAGAATCATAGAATCGGCTGGAAGAGAAGAGACCTCAAAGATCATCAAGTCCAACCCTACCATGGTAACTAGCCCATGGCACTAAGTGCCACATCCAGTCTCATCTTGAA
>NW_008653382.1:5361-11804 GCF_000695815.1 Acanthisitta chloris | reverse complement strand
ACACACTAGGGTTGTGCATCACCCACTGTGCTGTGGTACCATTGGAACATGCTGGAAAACCACCACTGGCTGATAACTGTCCAGCAGCTAAGCCTGTGTGTGGTTTCCACCCATTTGGCCCTGCCCATCCAGCTGAAAACACTCTTTGCACCTCCACAGGACTGGCCATTTGGTGGGAACTTCTGCAGAGCAGGACAAGGAGTCACCTCCCTTCCAAAGCCCTTATGAAAGGGGCAAGAGGAGAACAGATGTGCCTTGACCTGCTGAAAAAACTGGTCTCCAAAGGCTCTGAAGACTAGGTTCACCCTGCTGTGTGCTGGTGGTGGGAGCTGTGAGGACCTGAGTCCCCAGGAGCAACACTGTGAGGGCTGGGAAGGGGCTTTGGCACTGGCAGCACTTTGTGCTGCACACAGGCTGCTTGTTTAGGAGCTGAGCCAGTAAAACACTTGAGCACAGAGGTGTCATTGAGTTCTGTGCACCTCCTTGAAGGAGGGACGTGTGTGTTTGAGGCTCTGGAGCCATGAAATCTTGCAGGGTTGGGGGCTTAGGGTGGAACACAGCCTGCAGGATACTGAAATGCTTCAGGGCTGAGATCACTCTTGGCCCCATGAAATGACTGGGGAAGATTTATAGAGGTTTATCTTCATTGCTGCAGAAAAATGAGTGGTGTGTTTGGGCCAGAAAGCAACACTCAGGCTCTGGGAAAAGCAACACAAAGTGTTTCCAAAGCTGCTGTGTGCTTTAATGAAGATTCCCCCAACCCAACCCCTGCAATGCTCCTGCAGTAAGTAAGGTCCCAGCTGGGGAGTGAGAGGGCAGACCAGGGAGCTGTGTCTGCAGTCAGGGCTGCCCAGAGGGGCTGAGGTTGGCTCTGGTGTGCTGCTTCCATGGGGGCTGCTGTTGGGCATGGAGACCCTTCAGAGTATCATAAGGGGTTGGAATGGAGCTTAGAGATCATCCATCCCCACCCCCTGCCCTGGGCAGGGACACCTCCCACCAGAGCAGGTTGCTCAAGGCTTTAGCCAACCTGGCTGTGAACACTGCCAGGGTTGGGGCAGCCACAGCCTCCCTGGGCAACCTGGGACAGTGTCTCACCACCCTCACAGCAAAAACTTCTGCCTAAGATCTAATCTTCATTCTCTTCACCCCACTGAGTCCCTTTCCCTGTCAGAAGCCCCCATGGGACCCTGCCCTGGGAAGTGGGGGAGTCACGCTGGTGCCCCAGTTTGTTATGGATTCATGGCTTGCCCTTCTGGGGGATGGACCTGACAGAGCATCACTAGCACCATGTCCTGGGCAACCTCTGCCCTCCAGTGCTTGTGTTCAGAGCATCTCAGAGGCCTTTGGCCTTCAAATATAGAGAGTTAAATAAATGAAGCAACAGCTGGAAAAAGAGCTTTAGTGGATGGGAGGCCACAACTGCTGTGTGCACTATTTGTAGGATGCTCCCTGGGCTTGGAGAGGAGTGAAGGGCATCTCTCAGGCCTCCCTGAGCATGGCTGATGCTGACCTTATTCCTTGTTGTCCCTCCTGCCAGGTGTGGAGCACAGTTGTGGAGCAGGGCTGGGACACATCTCCCCTATACTGGTGCCAAAAGGGCTGAGGGCTGGTGGGGAGGTAGGACTGGTTGTCAGGAGATGCTGGAGCTCATGCCAGGAGGCTCTCTGGGGAGCAGAGAGGTGCCCAGGGTTGGGGTGCTATGATGGATGGAGCAGGTGGGTACAGGCAGTGAGTGTGTGTGTCCTACATGACCACTAAGGCCTCCAAGTGAATTTGGGAAGCAGAAAGAGCATCAGGGTTGCTTGGAAGGCATAAACATTTTGTCTGAGGGCTTTGGGAGACCCAACCAAACCAGTGTCTGGTGCTGCCTGCTTGGCTGGGTGCTCCTGCCATGTAGCTTGGATTCCTTGGGTTGTCTTCCCCATCTGCAGCCCTGAAGAACCCCAAGCAGGAGACCCTCAGCCCAGAGACCACCAACACTGGGATCTGAGAAGATTCTGTGCTGATCCCAGACCATTTTGGAGACTAGAGAGAGTAGGTAGGTACCCTGGTAAGCTCCCTGAAGTACCTGTTGCTGTCTATCCTCCACTCTGCCATGTTCACAAGGAAAACCCTTGGAGATGACCCTCAGGGGCTCCCAAATATGCTGTCCATCCCCCAGAGCCAAGAAGGCAAAGGGAGCTTTCCTCCACAGACACACCAGCAGCATCCTGGCATTCTCAGCAAACATCTGGAGATGCTCTGCAAGTGTGGTCTGTCCCTATGCATGTCTGAGAGCTTTGCTCATGCTCTTTGCTGCTCCTGTGACGTCTCCCTGTTCCTTGCTCCAAGGCATATTTTTAGCAAGATGCTGCATCTGCTCTGGCTATGGCTCTCCTTGTGAGTCCTCCAGTGCAGATAAGGGAGTTGGGAGGAAACAATCGTGGCCTCAGTTATTTTTGGCTCTGAGAAGATCCTTATTACCAGCATGACTTTTTCATCAACAAAATCCCCCTTCATTCAGGGAACAATTAGTCCATTTATGCCTCACACTAACGAGGCTGTGGAAAGGAGCTAATGGGAGCTGAGTGGACACAGCAGACAAGGGGCTGCAGAACAACTGAACTATTCTGGGAAGGGCAGGAAAGGCTCCCAGGACAGGAGGTTGAGTTTCCTTTCTGTCCTGGGGTCTGTTCCTACCCACTGGTGCTGCCTCCCTGGCCAGCTGGGGCAGGGGAAAGCTATGGATGCCTGGGGATTGGAGCCTGACACATCCCATATGGTCTGATGTGTTGCTCTGAGAAGTCTGGGGGATGTACAGACCTTCTGGGTCTCTTCCCCACCCTGGCACAGTGTGGGCTACAGGCTGTGGCCACTCTGGGTCTCTTCCCCACCCTGGCACAGCGTGGACTACAGGCTGTGGCCATCAGCACTGGTGCTGATGGTGTGAGGGTCAGTGGATGGAGCAGACAAGGGGCTGCAGGACAACTGAGCTGTTCTGGGAAGGGCAGGAAAGGCTCCCAGGACAGGAGGTTGAGCAACCTCCCTGGTGAGGCACAGCAAAGAAACCCACTATGTATCCTGAAATCTCCAGATCAGCAAGGCAAGGCAGCACAGCAGCACCATGATTTTGCCCTCCCTGAGTTCTGGCTGCTCTCTTACTTCCCAAAATCCAGTCTGCTTCATCACAAGTGTCATAAAAACATCTTTAGCTGCCCCAGTGCTTAAGGGCATGACAAGTCTGGGAGCAGAACAGCCCCACACTGGGGGTAGGAGGTCCTGGTCTCCATCAGCCCTTCCTTGGCTGTTGTCCCTGTGCCATCAACAGCAACCGCCGAGTTTCCTCTGGCTCCTCTTCCTGCAGAGCCTAAATCCCCCCAAATCCCATTCTGGGCACACTCCTAGAGTCCTTCAGACAAGGCAGGTTCCTGTTGCCCTGTGGGGACTCTGACAGCATGAGGTGCTGCAGTCCTGTGGGCAGAAAGGCTCAAGGAAGCAGAAGGTCTGTCTTCTAATCCCTTTGGGAGACATGGGAACTGCTTCTCTCCCCTCTGTGCCAGCCCACAGGGGTCAAACCAACACTCATACTGGGCTGAAATCACAGCACCCTCACAGCAAAAAATTCTCCCAGCAGCAACTCAGATCTCTGCTGAGTTGCTCAACTCTTCCCCGTGCAGTTGGCCAGTGTTAAAAGAGGACTAAAGTCTCCTCTGGAGAGATGCGACTGGGCTGATTTATAACCATTTTCAAGTGCTCTGAGCTCTGCAGATGAAAGGAACTGTTGAAGTGCAAACCATAGTCTTCTTGTAGCTGCCTTAACTGCCTGATGTACAGCTCAATTTCCTGTGCTATGTGGAGCTTTCCAGCTCATTCTGATTGCCCTGACAGCTAATTGTTGCTGCCAGAAGCACATACAAACTGTAGTAGCAACAATTTGCAGCAGCAACCACCTCCTCCTCACGACCTCAGCTCAGTGGTGATGTCCAGAGCTGCTTTCCTGGGTGTTTCCTGGGAAAGGCTGCACTTTGGAACAACCAAGGCAGCCAGATAGGATGGTAAGGTCAGGTTTGTCATGTAGTTACATGCCAAAAAGGGGTCAATGGGGTTTTGGGGGGCTGCAGGGAGTCATGGTCAAGTTGTCTGTCATGGCATAGGCTTGGCATCTTCTCTGGAGGAACAGGCAGACCCCAGACTCACAGATGGGACTCACGGCAAGACCAACTCTCTGGAGAGTCCCCAGCTGTGTCATCCAGCTTCTCCAGGCATTTTCCAAGTGCTGCTAAAGTTGCTCCTGCCATGAGCTGTTTGGGTGAGTGACTCTCGCAGCAGTGACCTCCTGACATGTGGTGTCTGTGTGACAGCTCCAGTGAAAGCTGGGGCTGCCACAGGGGCTACAGGAGCAAGAGAGAGCACCAAGGATTTGAGTAGGGCCTGAACTGTTATCTGTTTGCATCTGCTTAATCCTGTGCTATTCTGGGAGCCTTAGATGTGGTCAGGGCTCTGGAGGAGGTGGGGAGGGCTGGCAGGCTCACAGGCATGACTGGAGCTCTGGGGATGGAATTTCAAGTGATCCCCCACAAGCTCAGTAAACAGCCTTTGATTCCAGCAATGCTCCAGCACACAAAGAGATGCTCTCATTGTGCTCTACTGGCTCAGCAGGTCCCAGCACTAACACACACCGTTGTCCCAAGCTCCGGCTCAACCCAAATCCCACCCTGCCACTACAGTCCACAGAAAGAACCTTGTTGGACTCAAAGCTGCTAGAGGGAAGGGAGATTTGCCTTGTTTTCCTCCCAGAGGGGCAAGGAATGGGGCAATGGCTTGCAGAAGAGTAGCTGGTGCTACAAGGGGTTTGGCACCACAGCCCATGGCACAAGTCTCGTGCTTCTCATCCCTGGCTGAGAGCTTGAGAGCAGAGAGCCTGTACAGGACACTTGGCCAAGGGCTAGCAGAGAATCAGAGAAGCCTTTGACCATCTTGGCAGACCCAAGTCTGGTTTCTTTTCATTTCTCTCTCTCTTTATACCCTTCGTGAATGTTTTGCTCCTGTTTGTCTCTGGAGAATAGCTGTTTGCTTGCACCACCAGCCTGGCTTGTGCTAAGGGTAACTTCCCAGCACCCTGCCAGACTGTGAGTCATTTCATCCCTAAAATCAGGGACTGGGCCTGTCCTGCAGTGTTGACAGGCCAACACAGCCTGTTGTGGAGAGGCACAAACTGTGCCCAGTCTCTGTGCTGGGAGCCCAGTGCCAGTGCTGGAATGGGAAAGCTCCTTGAGGAGCAGCAGCTGAGTTGCAAAACCAAAGCACTCTGTGTTTGCACTCTGTATTTTGGTCTTGCTCAGGACCTTGGAGTTGCAAAACCAAAGCACTCTGTGTTTGTACTCTGTATTTTGGTCTTGCTCAGGTCCTTGGGTTCCCTCTTTGAAAGCCTTTTGGAAGCATTTTAGCTCAGGTGTGAGCTGGTGGGTGCCAGGGACAAGGCAACTTGGGCTGTGGCTGCCACTGCTGTCCCTGTGAGCCATCACTGCAGTGCACAGAGCACTTTGTTGCCTTTTCTCACTCTTCCTGGCACCAGGAACAATTCCAGGAGCTGCTCAGAGGTGGAAGAACAAGAAGAAATGAAGCCCAGCTCTTTCCAGAGGAGCTGGAGGCCTTGGCAGCTGTGGGGAAGCTCTTCACTCCAGACCTGAGCCATAGGTGGCTGTGGGGACTGGAGGGACACAGAAGGGTGTGGGTGGAGGGCACAGTGTCCCTGGCACAGTCTGGGTGCCTGGCACCAGTGTCACTGCTTCCAGCTGAGCATCTGAGGCAATGCAGAGCATGTGATGCTGGGTGACCTTCTCAGCTCTGCATAGCCTGGGGATGTCTTGGTGCAGCACTCGTGGGTGAAAGCAACATCAGAGAGGAGGATGTGACAAATATCCAGTCAAATTCCCACAGCCCTCTTTCCTAATGGGTTGTCCCATTGGGAATGGAAGCAGTGAGTCTGGAGGGCCCCAGGAGCATGGGGTACAAGCCATGGAAAGGCAGAGGGGCCTTGGCTGGATCCTGGTTTAAGTGTTTGGTGCCACTCCAGCATGGAGATAAACTCCAAACTTTCCAAAGCTTCCAAGGCTTTGCACCTCTCTTTTGGGAGCAAGGAGACTGTTTCAGCACTGATCTGCTTCTGCCCATGTTTTCTTCATGGATCCCATGTGTCATGAGAGTAAGTCTTACCCCGTTAGAGACACAACTGTGACTGCAGGAATGGCTTGTCCTCATTCTGGTGCTGTCTGATCCACTTAAAGGTGGAGACATAAAGCAAGTAAAGGCATAAACGCCAAGGATTGTCCCAGATGCTTTAATATGTATTAAGAAGAAGGTTTTTTCCTGTCAGGGTGGTGAGACACTGGCACAGGAGGCTGTGGATGCCTTTCCCTATGAGGACAGGCTGAGAGATTTGGGGATGTTCATTCTGGAGAAGA
>NW_008653382.1:0-5288 GCF_000695815.1 Acanthisitta chloris | reverse complement strand
TGTGTTAGGAACTGCAGGGACAGGACAAGGAGCAATGGGGAGAAATGGAAAGAGGGAAATTTAGATTAGATCTCAGGAAGAAGTTTTTGCTGTGAGGGTGGTGAGACACTGTCCCAGGTTGTCCAGGGAGGCTGTGGCTGCCCCAACTTAAAGCCTCTTGTTAAGGGCATTGTCCAATCCCTCTTGAACACCAAGAGGCCTGGGTCATCAACCACCTCTCTGGGGACCTTGTTCCAGTGTTTGTTCACCTTCCTAGCAAAGAAATGTTCTCTCATGGCGAGTCTGAACCTTCTTTGATGCAGCTTTTCTCCACACTAGACAAACGCAGTGTCTTCAGCCACTCCTCACAGGGCAGCCCTGTCACCAGCCTGGTGAGCCTGTTCTGCTCATGTTCAAGGACTTCAGCATCCTTTTGCCATGGTGGAGCCCAGCACTGCCCACAGTGCTCAAGGTGAGGCTTCATCAACACTAAATACAGAGGGATAATCATCTCTTTCAATTAAAATCATTAGAGGTTACAGCATATCTTGGCCTGAAAAAGACAGAGACTGAAGACATGAGCACCTACTCCCAGCTTGGAGCAGAGCAGCATCTCTCAACTTCATGACTTCTGTAAGACAACAAAAACCCCAAACCACAGGCCAAACTCCTGGAATATGTTGCAAAAAGGACAAAGAGTGATAGAATCACAAAATCACAGAATATCCTGAGCTGAAGGGACCCACGAGGGTAATCAGTCCAACTCCAGCTCTGCCCAGGACACCCCAACAATCCACCCTGTGCCTGAGAGCATTGGCCAAACCCTTCTTCAGACCTGCCTCTGTGTCTCTTCTCTAGAGACCTAAGTTCCCATTTTGCCCATTTGCCATCTCTCTTTCCTTCCCAACTCCCTCTTTGTCCTTCGTCTTGGCCTCCAGCTTGGCTTCCTTCCCAACTCCCTCTTTGTCCTTCATCTTGGCCTCCAGCTGATCTCAGCAGAGAGAGAGGCTGAGGAGAAAAGACTGACATTACACCAGGAATTCCAGGTGAGAGATGTTCCTATTTGCCTCTACAGCTTGCTGCCCAAACATTTGAGGAAATAACCCCCCAGAGGTCAGGGATTGATTTTGTAGTCCTGGGGTGTTACTGCTGCTCTGCTGGAACCTTCTATGGTGTTATAATGTCATTAACTTGTTTAGGTGTTTATGGTTTCAGCTTTATCAGTAGCTGCTAGACTTGTTCTGGGCAGGACTGGGGAAGGAATAAGAAGTGCTCATGTCTGTGTAGAAAACAGTCAGGGAAATCATAGGATCCTGGAATGGTTTGGGTTGGAAGGAGCTTAAAGATCATCCAGTTCCACTCCCTGCCCTGGGCAGGGATACCTCCCACCAGAGCAGGTTGCTCAAGGCTTTAGCCAACCTGGCTGTGAACACTGCCAGGGTTGGGGCAGCCACAGCCTCCCTGGGCAACCTGGGACAGTGTCTCACCACCCTCACAGCAAAAACTTCTTCCTGAGATCTAATCTAAATTTCCCTCTTTCCATTTCTCCCCATTGCTCCTTGTCCTGTCCCTGCAGTTCCTAACCCAGAGTCCCTCTGCAGCTTCCCTGGAGCCCCTTCAGCTCCTGGCAGGTTGCTCTTAGGTCTCCACGCAACCTTCTCTTCTCCAGGCTGAACAGTCACAACCCTCTCAGCCTGTCCTCGTAGGGAAGGTGCTCCAGTGCTCTGATCAGCTTTGTGGCCTCCTCTGGCTTTGATGCAACAGTTCCATGTCCATTACACCAGAACTGTGCAGGACTCCAAGTGGGCCTCACCAGAGCAGAGGGGGAGAATCACCAGTCTGGACCTTCTGCCCACACTGCAGCTCTACACCCAGAGCATCAAATTTCCCATGCTGTATTACTCTAGAGTTAGGATATCATTGCTATTAATCCATTCATTTAAAACACTGAGAGGCACAACCTATACCCTCAAAATGAAGCTGCTCTGCCACAAATGAGAAATTGGCAATCAGTCAGTTCATTCTGGTCTGCTCCTAAGCAAAGTTTTGCTTCCAGTGTGACCACACTCTCTGGTGGGAAACTTTCTCCCACAACAACTTGTCTTCTTTGTGGTGAGATTTTATCCTGAAACTTTTTTCCCACACACTCCTTTTCTCACTTTGTGGCTCCACCTGAACATTGGGGAGACTCTCAGGAAGGGGTTGGTTGGTTCACTCTCTAGTCCTGCAGCTGTTTCTGCCAGTGTTGGGCAAATTCTTCCACCCAGGCTGGCTTAGCTGGACTTGAAACACTTTGTGCATCTCTAACTGTTGGCTGAACACAAGGAGCAGCTGAGGTTACTTTCTTTGTTCATCCTGGAGAAGAGGAGACTGTTGGGAGACCTCATTGGGGGCTGCAGCTCCTCCCAAGGGGCAGCTCTGATCTCTGCTCTGTGTGACCAGTGACAGGACCTGAGGGAACAGCTGGAGCTGTGTCGGGGTAGGGTGAGGTTGGATACTAGGAACAGGCTCTTCCCCCAGAGGTGTTTGGGCACTGAACAGCTCCCCAGGGCAGTGGGCACAGCCCCAAGGCTGACAGAGCTCCAGGAGTGTTTGGCCAATGCTCTCAGCACATGGTGCATTGTTGGGGTGTCCTGTGCAGGAACAGGAGTTGGACTGATGATCCTCATGGGTCCTTCCAGCTCTGGGTATGGTTCTGTGATCCTGTGTTCATTGCAGAGCAGCCCAAGCAAGTGTGGACACCCTAGACCTGCCTCTCTGCTCAGCAGGGATAGACTGAGGTAGAATCCCAGGCAAGACAGGGCTTGAAGAAGCTGTTTTTGCAGCAGTTCTGGTTATGGAGAAAAAGCTCCCGGACTCAGCACTTGCCTTTGGTGATGGTGTCCACCAGCTGCTCTGCCAAAGGGCTTGGCTGGTTTGCTGTAAATAACTCCTGGAGCCTGTCTGCTGTGCCCAAGCCTGTGACGGCAGGAGATGGTAATTGCCTTGTGAGCACATGATCTCCCTGGCTCCTGTCCAGGGCAAAAATACCTCATAGGGATCAAGAACTGCCCTGTATAGTCAGGTCACTTACAATCTCTAACAACACATATACAAGAGCAGCCAGGCATTATCTGGCCACAAACCACTGCTGCTGAGGGATGTCTGGAGCCCAACACAATCCACATGACCAGGGACATTGAGAACTGAGGCTGAAGTCTGGCTGTTGCCTCAGCCCCAAGGAGCATCCCAGAGATGTGACTTTCAGAGCCTCATACCAGCCAGACAGCTTTGCCTAAGGCTGGTCTTCCCTTGCCCTCTCTGCCTCAAGATATTTTCTACCTTCTGTAGATTCTTCCAGCCAGGAGGTCCCAAATTCTTTCCCTCTTGCTGTGGTGCTCTTACATCTCACAGCAGTTGTGAGCAGCACTCCTGACTCTGCTCTGCAGGGTCTGGGGGTTCACAGAATCACAGAATAATCAGAGTTGGAAGGGACCCCCAAGGATCATCAGTCCAACTCCTGTCCCTGCACAGGACACCCCAACAATGCACCCTGTGCCTGAGAGCATTGGCCAAACACTACTGCAGCTCTGTCAGCCTTGGGGCTGTGCCCACTGCCCTGGGGAGCTGTTCAGTGCCCAAACACCTCTGGGGGAAGAACCTTCTGCTGATATCCAACGTCACCCTCACTGGACACAGCTTCAGATCATTCCCTCAGGGCCTGTCACTGGTCCCAGAGGACAGAGCTCAGAGCTGCCCCTGCATTGCCCCTTGGGATGAAGTTAGATATGGCAATGAGGTCTCCTCACAAACTCCTCCAGTTTCAGCAGAAGCAACATCCAGGTTCTCTGGTCACTGCTTGTGCTGCTTCTGCCCTGCCTGATCTTTCCATTCTTCATTATCCAGAGGTTGCTCTCTGGAAATGAGTTGCTGGACAGGGTGGACAACTCCTGCCCTTATGAAGTCATGCTGGGCAGTGATCTTCACTCCTCACTTTCTTGCAAAGGGCAGGGTTAAAACCTGCTGCTGACTGAGGCCAGAGGGACTTTCCATGGGTCAGTCTTCCACCACACACTGCCTGCCCCCAGCCCGTGCTATTCATCACTCACTTTCACCAACATCAGACAAAATAGATCCCTCCCCCCATGATATAACAATCAGAAAATCCAAGCACTCCAGTTTAGCCAGAGCCAAAAACCCCATTGTGGAAATGCTGCTCCATTACTCAAAGTCCTCATGCCTTTGAAAGCAGCTCTTGATTTCAGTGGGATGACATTCCCTTCCCAAGGAGGAATTTGGTACAGTCTCTGCAGCTTTTCTCCAAACCAGATGAATCACTCTAGCCTCAGGGAACTGCCACAAGTCACTTGAGCTGCTAAAAATACCTCAGAGGAAGCAGGACAAAAATACACATATCCTCTGTGTAATGCTCACACCAAATGAACATGTTCCCTTCCTACATTCCCCATTCCCTGCAGGTTTATTCCTCAGTGAGAGCAGATCTCAAATATAGGTTTGTAGGAGAGTCTTTGGAAAGTTGCTTTTTAGGGCTGGGAAAAACACTTGTGTGTTTCAAAGGTGGTTCATAGCTCAGATTTCCAGTGGCTTCTGGCTCAGGTGTCTGTAGAACAGGAGGTTCTTCCAGAGTGATAAGTGGAGCCTGCAGCAAGGGGAGCTGAGTATCTCCTGAGATCTTGTCTTGGTAGAATCATAGAATCATTTAGTTTGGAAAAGCCCTCTAAGATCATTGAGTCCAACCATTCCCCAGCACTGCCAAGGCCACCACTAACCATGTCCCTAAGTGCCACATCTTCAAGGCCTTTAAATCCCTCCAGGAATGGTGACTCCACCACTGCCCTGGGCAGTGTGTTCCAATGCCTAACCACACTTTCAGTGAAGAAACTTTCCTTAATTTCCAATTTAAACCTCCCCTAGTGCAACTTGAGGCCATTTCTTCTTGTCTTGATGGTCTTCAGGGCTGGGTGTTCTGAAGTGGCAGCTGTAGTTGCCTTCCAGCAATGTCTGTGTGTTTGTCTGATCTGTTCTGGCCTGGAAGATTTCATCCCAAAAACTTTGACATGAGAAGGGGAACAGAAGGGACATGCACAGCCTGGATGTGATGCACAGCTGGTACACGGCCCTGCAATGAAGTCTTCATGTGCCTGGGTCCACACAGAGAAGCAGCTGTGGTGATGGCCCAGGCTTTCCTGTGCAGTGTGGCCAGGAGAGGAGTCCAATGTTCCATAGATCTCTACAGGTCTGAACCAGCCAGAAATCAATCAGCCTGTCTGACAGTTTTCACAGTTTCATACTATGTGAAGGGGTTGGAA
>NW_008653381.1:39419-42398 GCF_000695815.1 Acanthisitta chloris | reverse complement strand
GCGGCGTCCAAGGCAAGGTTGGATAAAGCCTTGAGCAACTTGGTCTGGTGGGAGGTGTCCCTGCCTAGGGCAGGGAGTTGTGACAGAATGATTTGTAAAGTCCATTCCAACCCCTAAAATTCTATGGTTCTATACATAGCCATGTCAACTGCAAAGATACACAACAAATAGATATCCTTTAACAAGGAAATCATCCATTTCTTCTGCATATGCCAGCAGGGACAAAAAAAAATATCTTCAGATGTCAAAGATCTGTCTGCACACTCCTGTATAGAGAACAAGTATTATAGCAGCTGAAAGTCAGTGATTCAGGGATGGTCTAATTTCCTGTGTTTGCCTTGTTTGGTACTCTCAGACTGTAATCCCAGCAGCCCCACTCACTAACATTCAAACTGAGCTAGTGTCCAGGAAGAAACTGCTGCATGGCAGGTCTACCCAAGAAATTACATTTCATTACTACCACCCAGAACAAAAAGAGAGATGCTTCCACAATGACTTTGTAGCCTCAGCGTTCTACCAACATGTGATGTGTTTGAGCATAACAGAACAGTAACACAGCTCTGAAAATACATGTGTGTTAAACAGAGTGCAGGTACTTAATAACACATTGCCTTGCATAGTAAGCACAAAATTAGCCATTTTATGGCATCCCTCACATTGTGCCTACAAGGATGGGTTTCTGAGTATTTTTGCCAGAGAGCTTAGAATAGCCACAAAAAAAAGCTCTGCTTTCTCATGTACTACATAAAAAAAATATCAGTATTCATACTGAATGACAAAGAGAATTAGTTTGCAACAGGCCTGGTCAAAAGCCAATAAATTTCAGCAAAATGCTTTATTTACCTTCCACAGGCTTGGAATGAAGTCTCCTAGTCCCACAGACAAATGAATTTGGTTTTTTCTCTGTTGCCTGGTTGTGGCTAGCATCTGAAACTAAGGAGATTTTTTTCCTGCCGGTGTTATAATCCCTTTTAGAGATGGAAACTAAATTATTTCACTTAGACTTCCTAGATTTAACTAGATTTCCATTGTATTCATGTGACTGTATTACTGTAGACTTTCATTTCTAAAACACACTCAGTGCTGTTGCCTGAAATAATACAGTGAAGGATAATTTTATACTTAGCTATAGCAAAGCTTCATAATTAATTCTAGCAAAGATCAGATCTTTTTTAAGATATTATTTTTATGGGGAGAAGATTATTTAATCTATTCATTCTATTACTTCAGCGTCATTTAGGGAACCAATGTTTACATTATATTGACATACCCAGAGCTGCACTATAAAAGTCTAATTTGCACTGTTAAATTTTTTGTCGACCTCTTCTCTTAGTGTGGTAGATTCTGTTAGGTTTGAACTTCACATCTGTGAAAATGTTCCACAATTAACTGAATAGTGTGAAATAAGGCATATCCAATGCAAAGTTCTTTTTCTGGTTTCAAGGTATCAAAGCACAGTGAATACACGAGTAACTTTCAGAGAAGGTTATATAAAAGTAAGAAAAATAATAGAAGAGATAGCTGGGAGAAAAATCAAAGAAATTGAAGATTACAGTCAGCTATTGTAATTTTATTTGGTTTTTTCAATTTTAGCCCCTCTTGCTTTCCTGATGAGAGATAGTTGACCTAGAGAAAGCTCAGCCTGCTTTAATCCTGGAAAGTGATTGGGGCTTGTATCTTCAGGTTCCACAAAAGTAGGGCAATGCACTCGTACTCTGTCGCTGCTTTTAAACAACTAACTCTCCCTGCAAAGGGATTTAGGTTCCTCCCCATGCTTCTTCACATGTGTTCATTTTCAGTCACCTCCAAACAACCACCCTGAACTACATAAACACAACACTCACTGTGTACACACTAATCTCTGAACTTCAGGAAGCATTTCTCTGAAGGTTATTTTCCTCCTGCAGTTTTATTTTTTGTGTTTTCTTGATGTTGAAGAGTCAAAGTAAATTTTACTGTCCAAACTACAAATTCAAGTGTTGGAATGAAAACAATAATTGAATTTAAAATTCAGTAGAAAGTAGAATAAATCCCACAAAACCTATACAAAATAGTATTTTTTTTGTTGAAATAAGTCTGTTCAGGGTTATGCATATAATTCTGATTCCATGGAATAGAGGGTGAGATGTGCCACATATTCTCTATCATATTGATAAAAGTAGATATTGGACACTTTATTGATGTTCTACATTCCATTTTAAGTAGGCAATAGCAATCAGGCATACTTTACCCTTAATAAAGGTATTTACAGTCTTTCTAGTCTGTCAGATCATCAGTGTTCTCTGAGCAGGTATTTCCCCTGCTGAGCATTATGGAATAGAGCAAAACTATAGCAAATGCAGTGATGATTGTTGCAGTCACTTCATCTTTAGAAGACCACATGAGTGAGTCACACAAGAACATTGGGAGAGTCAGAAATCATGGGAGGAATGATTGCTAGATCCTCCACTGACAAAACAAACAAAGCCCTTGAAAACCAGCCACTTCACCGGGAAACAAAATACAATCAAAATTGCTAGACCAAACCAGTCTAGGTTATATAAGACATCTGTAACAGCCATGCTGGGCCAGACTCTGGACTGTTTGTTATTTAAATGCAGCAGGCAAAAAGGTGTCTTAGAATCACAGAATCATCAAGCATGGAGGAGACCTCTAAGATCACCAAGTCTGAACATTAACCTGTCACTGCTGGAACCCCTAAACCCTAAACCATGTCCTCCAGACACCTCTTAAACACCTCCAGGGATGGTGAATCCACCACCTCCCTGGGTAACCTATTCCAGTGCCTGAACACCCTAACAAAGAAAACATTTCTCCTAACATCCAATCTAACTCTTCCCTGTCTCTGCTCAAGGCCATTCCCTCTAGTCCTCTCCCTGCAGCTGTGGCAGGACAGACATCCCCCACCTCTCTACAACTCTTTCAAGGAGTTAGAGAGAGCCATGAGGCCACCCCTGAGCGTCTTCTCCCCGCCGTCCA
>NW_008653381.1:18427-39365 GCF_000695815.1 Acanthisitta chloris | reverse complement strand
CATTCCCTCTAGTCCTCTCCCTGCAGCCCTGGCAGGACACACATCCCCCACCTCTCTCCAACCCTGGCAGGGAGTTGCAGAGAGCCATAAGGTCACCCCTGAGTCTTGATGAAAATCAAAGTATTTTATGCTTCCACATTTCTTTCCTCTCTCTGCCAGGAGCAAATTTCACACAAGGAGCAACCTGGAGGATAATGTAGGGGTTAAAATGAGTAGGAACAGAAAAATTCTGGTCTTCAGAACACACAATTTCTTTACACTGCAAACAGCAAAACAGAAGTTCTTCCACTGGTCTAAAAGACACACCACAAGTCTAAAACTGATTAAAGCAGGAGATTACACTGTAAGGAGAATTAAAGGTAAGAATTTTAGCTATGTCACTCAGTTCTGTTCTCCAGGAGTCAACAAAACTAGGTCAGCTCTGCAGCAGCAAGGGGCAAGCTCAAAAACCTTAGTGACATATTAAAAGCTAGATTTCCCATAACCTCCAGTGGTCTGGTTGTCACAGAGCTGTCCAATTTGACTTTTTCCCATGAGAACAATTCACTTTTGCAGATTGTTTACAGGGCAGGCCATTATTTCAGACAGGAACACAGAGGATGCGAGCAATGACTGTCCTCAGAAGAGAGTGTTCATTTCCAAATTATGAGAAAGCAGAGAAGACATGCCAGAAGGAGGTTCTTAAATAAGTTACAGGCTGTGAAGTGTGAAGTAAGACAAGTGACTTTTCAAAGTCTCAAATGTCTTATGCTGAACATATGTCCTGTTATTTTTGTCTCCTTCACATAAACTAATGCAGCATGATCACTGGCCTTGACTTATTGTGCATGCCAGATCAGGGCAGGCTGGCTACTAAGGACAAAGATTTTATGCCAGTACCACATGGCTTTAAGTGAGGGGACTTGCCTTTAGAAGTTGAATACCAATTTCAATTCCTTAGATTAGCGCATAGACCATGAGACCCCAAAATGCAGCAAATTTCAGTTTATCCATGCCATAAATTACCTCTATTTAAAGCTATGTTCAATATGCTATTTTAATTAGGTGTTTTGAACAAACTGTGGCTGACATATGCACAATTTGACTATCAAAATTTATTCATAGTTTTCTGAAATTTAAATGACCTTACAAAATTTAAAATATCACTAGTGCCAATGTACAAACCTTGTTTTAACATATGAGCTTCCAGCATAGAAATTTTAGACCACCCTTTACACCTTACGTGCAATATACAATTGACTATTCAAGAGGAAAATTCAGGTTAGGCCCTTCTGAAATGTATGAAAATATTTCACCTTTGTGCAATAAACACTTTCAAAACCTGAAGCAGTCCTACCAGTCTCTTCTCAGCCCTGAAAAACTCAATTGTTAGAGCAGTGGATTAGGATGAATCTTTCCTCAGCACAACTCCATCAGTTCTCCAAACAGACTGCCCAAGCTAATATCAAGCTGACTCAACTTAGATCAAATAAGAGGTATAGCCACTCGTTGTCATGTGATAAGCAGCATTTGCAGTCCAAAGAAAGAGTCTCAAGCAAAATTTTTTCCATTGTTCAGTAGCCTGATCTCTTCAGGTATCTAGGATACTATTTCCTAATTATAAATTATTAGAAAGGTCATATGCCAAATTAAAAGGTGGTGAGTGACAGCACACTGAGGTGATATTTCATATTCATGTACATGAGCTAAACTTGTCTTGCCTATGCATGAAGCAGTAACCAGTGTGAAAGGACTCAGTTAATGAAATACTCAGATCTAAAATTTCAGGCTCAGATAAAAGACCTGAGATGTCCCAAATGAATCAAAGGGGCAGAGAGCAGAGAAGCCTCCACAATTTATTTCCATGGCCTAATTATCCTTTAGAGCACAGCTGTTCATCTTCCAGTGAATCAGAAAACCAGGAGATTTCAGAGTGGCCATACATTTGAAGAGTGTGTTGGTTTGAAAGCAAACCAGTAAGAGACTCAAGTCAGAAATATAATTTAATAGGAAAAACAAAACAATGAATGCTACAGTACACAAGAAACCACTGATAGGGTCAGAAAATAACCTGACACCCTGTCAGTCAGGGTGTTGTAGTAGTCGATTAACTGGTGGCTGCAGTCCTCCTGGAGCGATGGGTCTGTTGGAGCAGTGATCCCACAGATCTGTCTTCCCCTGAAGGTCCAGTGGTAGCTCTTGTCCTCCGGGAATGCAGCAGGCAAAGGGCTACCTGTGCTGGTCCAAACTCCATATTATATCCCTGTGGGAATGCTTGGCTCCCCACCCCCATGTGGGAATGCTTGGCTCCCCCCCTTGGGATGAAGCATCTCACCATGGGACAATGTAATTCTGTGGGTCATGCCTGGGTCCCTGACAGCCCATTAAACAGAGACAGCCCCTGGGGGAGCCATCAGGGATGAGTAGGAGATAACGATCACTGCCCCCACCTGCCCCAACAGCTTGTGGAGACAGTAATAGAATACATACCCTTGGTTATACCCTACATTGTAACCTAGGACAAGAGTTATTCCAGAGTTATTCCCAAAATCTTTCCACCTTCCTTGGCTATTTTTTACTGCTCTATTGGGCTAGTGGGGGAAGAAAAACCTTGAAACTTCTAATTTCCTCTGCCCATGGTCGGAGAGAAGATCTGAAGACAATAGAGTAGCACTGGCATAACTGCATGAAATACTGTTTCCCATGGTCTTCTGGGCGTACAAGGCTTTAGCAGAACACCCTGTGAGCATTCACACTGCTGCATAACGTGGATGTTTGTTAACAATTTACTGTTCCAGCAGCCACTTGCTTGCTTTAACTTGTTTCCTCTTTCAAGCACGAGTCTTATCAATCTATATTATAATAATTACATAAATACTGGTAATGTCAATTTATTCTAACCTTACCAAGCACTCCCTGACTGAGAATTTTCAAAGACTATAATCTTATAAAAGGTTTGCCTATGGCTTGCTTAAGTTGGGTTGGGGTTTTTTCTTGATTTGTTTGGTGGCAGATAATTAAATGCTGCATCAATTCAGAGGGAAGACAAAACATGGCACTGCCCTCAGAAGGTCAGCAGGGTCCTAGGAGGCAGCATTTTGAGTTGGTGTTATTTTAGTAGTGACTTTACACCATCGCTAATTTAAACAGGACATTAACAAATTTGTTGAACGCTTCTCAGCCCTAGGACTATTCAGAATTTTCCGCTGATATGTTGCCTCTTCTACTTATTTCCCCCAACAGAATTACTTCAGGGACAATATTTATCTGGAAAAAGAGCTTTCCTGAATTTTTGCTGTGCTTTAATAGGAAAGCCTAAACATGTTTTTCTTTCAGATTTTCTTAAAAGAGATCAATATAGTTCTGAGTCTGCATGACGTGTTCCTGAACTGCTGTAGTGCAATCATATCATTTTCCTCTGAGATCTGGTTGAATAAGACTTCGAAATTTTTGTCATTGTGACATAAAAAACGAAGTTTTGGGTTGTTTGCATCTTAATATGCAGATTGAATCCAAATGAATTTGAACTGAAAACCTGAAAACTTCAATAATAGAGTCACAGGTAAAAATAGGAGCTTGAGAGGCTTTTTACTTTATGCCTGCCCCTAGGCAGGATTATGCCTAAACTATTCTTAACTTGGATAGAAATTGAATTAGTGGGAAAATTTTGCTGAAGGCACACTTTCTACAAAGTACTTTTCAAGCTATCAAAATTCTCTAAGATTTCTTAGCAGTTCAGGAATACTTGTGCTGGTCTGAGTCAAGGGAACTGGACATGACACAGGAAGTTGCTTCTTGGCAGGCCTAAATTTACAGCCCAATCAAAGTAATGCTAAAAGGAAACACTTTCTCAGGTAGAAAGAGTTAACTTTCTAGCTCATGAGTAGATAATCTGCAAATATTCCACACTAGAAACAATAGAAGCTGATTTTCCTTTCTATTTCACTTCCATATTAAGGCACAAGTCACGGTTTCCTTTCAGGTACTCTGCATTAGTTTATTACCAAGTCATTTTAAGCTAACAGTTTCACTTTTTGCATGTGATCAATGCAGGACACTCCTCCCTCCCTTCTAAATGTTTGGTTTTGCCTTTTGTAACCCACATCCTCATGATATTGTGTACATGCACTTGTCTGGCATGGACAATATTCAAGTTATTAATCCATTTGCTTTATACACAGAGTATCTACAACAGTTTGAATGAAATAACATTGTTACAAAAATGAAAGAATAAAATATAAAGAAGTTAAATGCACCCAATTAAAAACCTATCCTCATCTCTTAATCCTTGAAATGTCTTCTACAGTAACCAAAACGTCCTTAATGCTAATCAAAACATAAAGTCCCAGCATTACATTTTTCCATATCTTGCAGTCTGCAGGAAGACAGCATATCATATTTAGCCTCAGTTTTCTTGTTCAAAATCAGGATAACAATGACATCTTGGCAACACCTTGCAGGCATTCAATTCCTTTACCCAGGCGGGTGTAAATGCTTTTCTCTCTTGAAAGTGTACACCATAGATTATGGCAAACCTCCTAGAAAAGAAGGTACTAAGAAAATCACTTGCAAGCTATTCAGCTACTGCAAAAGACTACTGTGAATCTAGAAGGTGTGTTGGATGTGAAGGGCTTCCTTTAGCTAAGTTTCTCTCCACACAGAGAGGTGGTGGATAGACAGGAGCAGGATTCTATTTGCTTGTAAACAGCAAGGTCTATTTAGAGCCATAACATAGATCCCTGTTCTTTTCCTCAAATAGACTTGGCTGGTGTTGTAGTAGCTTATGCAGTGAAAATAATTCTCCTCCCTTCAAGCAGACCTCAGGTGAAAGAGGTGAAAATATACAGTGTTCCATTATACTAAATATAATGTATTAGAAATCTGCAAGAACCTACAAAGATGTACTTACCTGAATTACAACTAAAATAAACCTGGGACTGAACTGCAGAGCCTTAGAGAGTTTTGCTCTACAGCATAAAGAAAATCACCTAGTCCCTTCCCTGGAGTATGGATATCTCTACAGCCCATCAGCCAAAGCTTCTAAAAGAACCAGTCACAAATGTAGAACTAGATTTTACAAAGATCTGCCCTTCTGCTTTGGGTCTGGAATAAGTGACAGGATTTCTCAAGAGGAAGAGTTATCTAGTCCCTACATTGGGGTGTATAAGGAATCTGGTTAAAACCTGACTTCAGGGAGCTTTGCTGGAAGTTCCAGACAAAGATTTTAGTTGCAATAAACAATTAAACCATGTTCTGGAGAGAATTGCTTGGGAAAGGGGGAAGTTTTGTCTTTGTAGCTGCCAGTGACAGCACAATACTGTGTGCTATTTAGCCTCCAGAGCAAGTGGAAGGTACATGGGATGATGATTGGTCATTATTCTTTCCACCTCCAGGCAGACCCTGAAATTCCTATTTAACTGACCTGTCATGCCACAGCTAAGACAAAAATATGCTTATACAGAGTGTAAATAAGCACAGAAATAGAGAAATACAGCATTCCTTTTGTCAGCAACTGAATCACAAATAAACTTAAACAATAGCCTCTTTGAAATTTGGCTAATGCCTAAAGAGAAAAGATGGAATGCAAGACCAAAATATCCACCCACAGTCTCAACAAACAGATAATTAAAATCATACTTGTTTACCATTCCAAATTGGTTAACCTTTTTGTGTTGCTAAACCCGTGCAGACTCCCACATATTCCGTTGTGAAAATATATATTAGTTTAGAAGGACTTGGTTCTACTTCAATCAATACAAAAACTCCCATTGCATTCAGTGAGGGCAGGATCTATGCCTAAATCTGAGATACATGTTGTTAAATGTAATTTATGTCTGTGAATATACATATTCATGCACAAACACATTGGTGTTTTTTATCCAAATAAACACATTTTATTCTTCCACAACCAAACTGGTCCTTAAGATACTACAACTATCATAGAATCATATCACAAAATTTAAAGGTTGAAATGGACCTTACAGATCATCTTGTCCCAATCCCCTGCCTTGAGCAGGGACACCTCCTCACTAGATCAGGTTGCTCAAGGCCTTATCCAGCCTGGTCTTGAACACTTCCAGTTCATATCAACTGCAATTAAGTCTTACAGATACAATGAATTTACCTTTTCAAATAGATTTCTAAACAAGCAAAGATGTGTAATTTTTATGCAATCAATTCATAACTACTTCCAAAAAATATCTGCTGAATGTCAATTCTGGGGACATTAGTAACACAGAAAAGGAGAAGTAATAGAATTAAAATTGTGTACTAAATTGTTACGTTCCCATTCTCCACAGAATCTACAATGCAAATGAAGATTCTTGATACAAAAGCTATTTTCCTACTGAGTTATCATTTCTTGATGTTGCATTGGTGCAGTCAGGTCGAGAAAATCATAAAAATAAAATGCCTTCACCTATTAAATGAAGGATTGAGAGCTCAGTATACCTCTGACCCAAATTTCATGGACTTAGAGTTGGATTCCATTTACACAGGTACAAACCTGAAAGCAGCATCTGTTGGGTGGCTCATGGTCCTCGGAAAAACACCTCATTTCTTATGGACAAGAGCAGAGCCCCAAACATGCACAAGAAAGGCAAGGCAAGCTGCAAGTTTGACAGTCAGATGGATATAATTGGAGTGTTATGAAATAACTGAGCTGAAAGGAGCATAAGATAACAGCCCACTCCAAAATTAGCCAGAAAGGCTGAAAGAAACTGAAAAAAGTACTTAATGAAAGAGAAGTTGCCTGAGATACACCAGTGAGCACAGAACTGCAGGCAAACAACTAAAAATCTTACATTTTCTACCAGAGATTAAGATCTACCTGTAGTTGTAAGGACACATGATTCACAATGATCCAGGTGGGATTGGCAGGTGCCTTGTTGATACAGAGGCACAGCCCCTGCTGTGTAAGTCTCCTGTAACACAGCGACACAAAATAGAATTTGAAATGACTACTCCAGAAAAGCTGTATTTTTTGATTTATATTTTACCTTAAAATGCTCTTCTGTATAGTCTGCAAGATATTTTTGGATTTGTTTCTACATTTCACTATCACTATGGAAGTAATTTCCTTTCTCAGATGAAATTCATTTACTAAATCTACAAATTCGAATATTCTCATAGAAACCGTTTTAATGATCTTTTTCTTGGATTTATTTTTTGGCAAGAGTCAAAGATGACACAGATGCAATTTCAGGTTTTGAAGGGCTAATTATTAAGTGTTTTACTTCCTTCATCTACATTTTAATGATAAAACGTTTGTGTCCCAGAATAGTACAGTTACAGCCAGAGATGCTTCCCCCAGTGAAGTAAATGAGAAGTTTTCATAGAATCAGCTAGGTTGGAAAAGACCTCCAAGATCATGAAGTCCAACCCTACCATGGTTACTAGACCATGGCACTAAGTGTCACATACAGTCTCAGCTTGAAAACCTCCAGGGATGGTGAATCCACCACCTTACAAGAGAGTAATCAGGCCATGTTTGTTGGGTTTGGATAAAACCTTCAGCTGGACAACCTCATATCCTGTTTCTAGAAAAACAAGATGCTTCATAAAATGAAATCCGTGGTGTTTTGCGGTGCTGTGGGTGCAAGCCCAAAATTCTTTGAAAATATCTGTTTTATTAGAATGACATTTGAGAATATGTGAATCAATTGGATGCTTTGAAATGTTATTTTGTCAGTGCTCACATCTTCACAGCATGTCAATACCCAAGGGAATTTAAACTCAGCAACTGTTTAGCTGAGACTGATTTTATGCACAGTACGTTATGTGCACATTACAGCTGTCTGTGATAATCCTTTCTCTCTTGGGTCTTCTGCAACGTGCTAAAAGGATACTCTTTTGTATTACACCCATGTTTTCCCATCTGACTTTTTGGTCAGCAACATATTACAAGCACAATACCTTGTTAGAGTACCACATTCTCCCAAGGACAGGAGGAGACTCTTTAACCATTTTATAATCACTTCCTTTGTTTTTGATGTTGGTGTCACAGTGAGCTTGAGCTACAGCCTATCCACACCAGACCCACAGTTCCTATAGCTGTCACATGCAGCTACTACCAGACCAGTCTGGTTAACAAATCACCTTTGCTTTTGACATCACTGATATAATTTTAGAGTTTTATGGTAGTTTCTTATCTCCTAACAGTCCCTAAGAAGAGTCAACAACAGTTACACACCCAAAACAAGGCTCAGGGCCTTAATAATTACACATTTAGCAAGAAAACTGTCTTTCACTTCCACAGTAGCCTCATTATTTCCTAAAGAAAATAATATTACTTCCATGTCTACTGCTTCTTCTCCTAATCAAAGTGACTCTTGAAAGTGAACCATCTGCTTCATTTCTCTCAGGATAGTGCAATTTTCACACTCATCGCAAATTGTCCATAATGGGTGATAAGATTATGAGTTTTAAAGAAGATCACTAATATTAGGCAATTTGTGTGAACCTTTGATCTATGAATCTGGAAAGAAACTGCCTCCCATCTGTTCACGAGCAGGAGGGAATCAGTTCAGGCTATGACTTTCAACCTAGCAGATGTCTCAGCTCCTTTCCATCTCTCATGCATTGCTAAGGACAAGATAACAACAGCTAGGCCAATTGAAAAGGTATTTTTATTCTAGCTAGGTAATAAAACCCAACTTGCGCTCTATGTGGTGGAACTGAATTAGAGAGATGAGCAGGAACAAGAGGCATAATACCTCTGTGGAACATATCCTGCAGGAAAAACAACTGGGATAAGAGGTACAATGAGACAGAAATACAGATCCAAACAGGCACTCTGAGAGTAAGGCTGATGCCAATTGTCAAATTGGCATGATTTATTTAAGATTTAACCCATGGGAACAGTATGCCAGAAGTGGTGGTTTGCCCAGAGAAGATACTGAAGGAGCATCAGTTTTTATGAAGGAAAATAGCTCTTTGGAAATGTTTTGAGATTTCATAACAATGAGAAGAAATGTCATGACTCAACCCACACTCACTCATAGCTGGCAAGGCTGGTGGATACATTCAGCTGCAGTATTATATTATTTTGCTTTCGGGGACAGCATACTCAGAACTGAATATTCAGTGAGTGTAGCCTCCTTTTGGCTGATCTGAGATGTGTGTCTTTCCCTTAGGTTCACCCCCTGGTCTGCAGCATCTGAGTCTCAGAATGAAAAAACAACACATGTGGTTCCAGGTATTTTTCCAAACAGAAGACCTTTCATCACGACAGCAAAGTATCACCTCCTTCAATCTTATTATATAGATCTGTGTTAATTTTGCATAGGATTGGAGTGTATTTTTTTTGACATTAATTCTTTAAAAAACCTTTTCTTAACATCTGCAACCTCTGTTTCCTGAACACAGTTTAACATGTTTATTTCCTGAACACAGGTAAGCATGTGACTACACTCTAACAATAGTGTAGGCCAAAGTCTTACCTATCTTTTAGGCTGCTTATTCCTCCATTTCTGTGACAAATTTTAAGCAAAACATCTACCCCAGGAAAAGAGAAATTTTTAGTGGTTTTTGAGGAAAAAACGGTGCCACAGTCTGCTATAAGTGGCTGGAGATTCATTGTCCACTTTCAACAGAACAATGATTAGCAAGAAATCAAATTTGAAAAGGAATATTTTTCTCAACAATTAGATTGGATCATGGCCTGTAACTCCAAATATTGCATTTGCAAAGGCATGTAAATATTTACAATTCTACAATGGTATGTAAATGTCTACAATTCTACAATATCTATAATTACGTATGAATTACAATTCTACATATAGTATCACAATCTTCCAAATTCCCAGTAAATTGATTTCTATATTTCATAAGTCATAGGTAGAGGCCCAGTTTACTGAAAAATCAAGTAAGATATCACACCCTAGAGAAGTGCTGTGCACACAACATTTTGAAATCAATTATACTTTGCAAAAACCTCGTGTTTCAAAATAAATATTCTATGGTGGATCAGCACTGACATTGCCAAACAAAGGTGAATTGTAAGAAGATAAACTGGCCTCCCACACTTCCATATTTTCTGTCAGGAATCTGAAGTAACAGCATATTAAAAGACTATTTGACGAAGCACTTTTTGACATTTAACAAACAAACAGGCTGACAGACTCATAGCTTTGAAGTCAGACAGCATATAGCAGTAAGAGTGCATAGAGCCCCTGTTTTGGAAAGGGAGAGCTTATGAATCCAGCCAAATTGATTCAGAGTCCACAGAGGATTCATGTGCATTCATTCACTTATTATGAATTCAGTAATGTCACTCAAAATCCACAGATAAGTCAAAATCAGTGTCTTGTTAAACACTGAAAAACCAATTTACAATGTTCAAAGGGACATCACTATAAACTTAGTTGTCCTTCCTGTAACAGAGGACTTTGCATGTTCTCATGCTCCGCTGAACTTATCAAAATCAAGATAGAGACCATCAAGTCATAACTATTCCACTTCAGACTGTAAGCCCACATACCCCTCAGAATGTTTCTCATGCCTACTTACAGCACCTGAGTGACACTGAGCACGTTTTGACAGAAACAGAGAAACTCTAACAGACCACAAGTCCTCAGCAATGTTATTTGTTTTTCCCACTGAATGAAGGGGTGACATCTTTCATCACTTCAGCATGTTAGAATCCATTTTTTTGGCTTCTTGGGTGGGATGATTAGTCTTATTTTCACAGGACTCCAGCAGCTACAGATGTCAGAGCTTTCAACAGTCATTACCCCTACTTCCCTTCGGCACATTTTGTGGTGCACAATCTTGTTCCAAGCTTGTCTGTGGGTGTCAGCACAATGGTGTGTGTTTACTGTCATACCAAAGAGTCTTCAGGTACAGTACAGCTTTACTTCCACAGTATGGGAGGGAAGTTTTTCTCCAGGAATGTCCTCCTACCAACATTTTAGTGGTCTGCCACTCAGCTGATTATCATGCTGGCTATAACTGTTCCAAAACAGATACCAAATGCCCAAAGAAACATACACTATTCACAGTCCTTTAATCAATTTCTGTTAAGAGAATGCTATCTGAACAGTACACTGATAAGCCCTTTCACTTATCAGGGAGATGGGATGAAATCCACCTGACAACAACTAATAATGATCCCAGCTCTGACATGAGATGGTTATCTGTGCCATGCTGGCACCATCTGTGGGTCACACAAGACAAGCAGGTCAACTCTAAGCCCAAGACTGTAGCTGTAAATGGCATTCAGATCCTAAAAACATCCATCAAGCCTCTTTAGCATCTCAGAACTTTCTGTTAACCCTATTATATTACAGCTTACTAACATGTTTATTTCAAACTCTGTGGTGTTTGAATCACTACAGTGAACACTGCTACAGAGGTACAGCAACACTGTGGGATCTGGATTATTTAGCTTGCTCTGACTAAACAGAGTATTGCACAGACAGCTGAGAGAGAATGAAAACTTTCATGTCCTGCACACATGTCTAAGTTATAAGTCAAGGTACATCCAAAATATATCTTAACATCCCAAATCTAAACTGACACAGGAAAATCCAAAACCCATTTGAAGACTGTAAATACAGCACTGACTTCCTTGAAGGCTGCACTTTTAAATATTCCAAAAGCAGAAGAAGAAATCAAAAGGACTGGGACTTGATGCTGGTGGAGAACACCTTGAGTAGCTATGTGCCCAGTTTCTCTAAGGGAAGGTGACATGCTGAAAGGTCAGCACTACTGACCTGCTAGGAATTCATTCTGAATCTCTGCAGTATTACATCCAGAGCACTGAAGAAATCATCACTTCTCAGACTCCTCTCTCTCAAGAATGATGGCTCTACTTACCCAATTTTTGCCTGCCAAATTTTGCTTGTCATGTGTTACTTGGAGTTATAAACCCTTAGGGGCATTTTTCTGGTAAATGAAGTCAATTTCTCTAATTAATTAATCCATGTATTGACTTGCACTTAGTTTGCACTGTTACAGGTGATATAACCATCAGGACTGAAAAATCTTGTAACTTATTAGCAATGCAATGTGAAACTGAGTATTTTCAGTGGTACTTTTTTCCCCTGAATTTTCTTTCAAAGGAAGCAAAGCAATGAGCAGTTGCTATCGCATCAGATTGGGAAATTCTCCTTGGCATATATTCTTTAATGGTTAGATTTTCCTTACAAGAACTGATAACAAGAGTCATCATGGACTAATTATAGAGTAGTTGTGAGCTACTGTCTCTTTCTACCTTCAAGAGGAAAAGCTGTGGGAAATAGTCCAGATTTTCAATACTGCTGGTAGTCATAAGTCCCTAGCCCACCTGTAAACATAGTACAATATGCTGATGTAGTCAGTGATTCCATCTGGAATTCTGATCTTTATCAGCTTTATTGTATAGGTATCAATAGGTAAAGTAAACATCTGTGTTGAAGCCATCACCTGTAAACTAGGAAGTGTGATCACACCAACTGGGTGAGGCATGAACTCTGGGCCAGAGTGCACTGGAAGGTCAACAGCCTTCACTCTTTAGCAGGAAAACCAGAATTGCATAGTCTTTCAAATGGGCCAACCAAGGTACCTTTCTGGGTCCTTGTGTCAGCTGTAAATTACTCAGAAAGAGAGGGAGGATAGAGAAACTCAACCTAAGTTCTTTCTGGCAGGCAAAATGCAAACAGCATTTCAATGCACTCTTAATTAGAAGAAGGATTTAGAAACTGCTGAGCTCTACCCACAACAGCTACAAGGCTGATCCAAAGCCTTGATTTTCTTGCTTCTCCTTCCCTGTGATTCAGAAGAAGAGTGCAAGTTTACTCTAAGAACCTAGAAAATAAAGGACAATTGCTGGGATTTCTGTCATGAGTAGAACTCACGATTTTCTATGATACACCTTCCCTGCACTGTTGCCTGTATGTCACTGAGGAGTTTGGAGGTTCCAGTTGAGAACCCATGGGCTGTAGTTCATGATTTACTGAGATCAAATAGGCCAAAAGTGATTAAAAACTCAGGTTTGAAGTTCTCTTAGCAGTTTGAAACACAGAAGTTTCAAACACAGAAGACTAGGTTCAGTAGATGTGTCTTTCAGACAGCAGAACTAAATGGGCCTTGATTTTCTTCTCTTTTTCATTTGCACCTCAGCAATTCAAACTGATATCTCTTTTATTGTCCATCACCATTTTCTGTTTATTTCTTTCTTCAGATGATTCTCTTCCACAGGTGCAAAAGGCACTACGTGAGATTTGATCTAAATGATCTACATCTATGTCTGATCTACATACTTGTGATTAGTCTTCTTGACTTGCTGGTTGGCCACATAGAAAAGAATTCAAGTGAATGTGATGTTTAATGGGATTACCCTAATTAGCACCTTCTCTCTCTTCTATCTTCTGTGTCTGTGAAAACTTACTTGCAGGGTTTGTGGTCCCATTTTGAATTTCATTTAAAATGTTTCAATAATCAAGGGAGACATAAATGAAGAAACTTAGGTTCTTAGCTGAGGTTTCTACATTAGTCAGATGTGTTCAGCCAAAATTTAATCAGTCTCCAAATGTCAAGGAGCAATTCTGGTTATGAAATCTTGATTATGCAATATGTTAACAGACAACTTACTTTTTTCTGTGTCCCTGTCTAAAGACAGATTTTTGGTGAGTATGTGTGCTGGGCACAGTATTTTTTCCATGTCTTCATAGCAGATTATAAGAATACAACATTGTATTTTTCCCCACCCCTACCCACCCCTTTGTGGTTATCCTTTTTTTTGTTGTTGTTGTTTTGTTTGCTTTTCAGTGAATTAACGTTTCATCGACTTATACATTGTTAGGCTCTGTCATATTGTTCTCCCTAATTAATGGTTTCTCCCTCTAGCTTCAAGGGAACCAGACTGGAGTCCATTTTAAAAACAGAGATCTATATGACATAACATGCTTGAAATCTGGGCAATTTATGTAATTTTCTGAACAGTTAGTGTCTGGATAAGAAATTCTTCTAGTCATCTGACCTGCCTGACACAGAGATCCCAAGGTTCCTTGCACATAGGCATCTTTTTGGTGCAGTTGAGGCAAATCTACAACCTTAGTTTAAAAGGATCAGCACTCTTTTCCCAGTTATAAGGAAAGAATCACAGTTGTTGATTGCTTGCTTTCATAGCTGAGTTTTCTAAATGACTAGAAAGAAACTATAGCAATAAACCAACTGAAATCTAGTGGTATGAACGAAGGAACTTGCTGTCATCATGTTAGAAACTCTTCACCATCAGGTTTTCGGTAGCTAAAACACAACAGCTCCCAGAAGCAAAACAGACTGAACCTACAATGGTGAGTTCACAATATCTTTTCAATGGGCAGGCATCAATCACATACCTTAACAGCTTTGGTATTAGTGCATTTCCAGTCTTTGAAAACAATTTTGATGCAGTAACTTTACCAGTGGATTAGGTTTTACATGTGAACAGAGTTCAAGTAAAAATACTGAAAGTGCCAAGTGACTGATAGCAGCTACACAAATTTAGTACAGCAGTTTTCTTTGCTGAGTAACCCTTGTATAACTCTTCAGGTACAGCTCTGGAGATTCATTGCTCTTCCTTTTCACTATCGAATATAAGTATGAATACTATAAATACAGTTTTGTAAAGAACCAACATACTATGGACCTATAGATGAGTGAATGTTCATGAAGGTTAAAAGAATTACCTAAAATTGTTGCTAATCTCAGCAGGCAAAGAACCCAGAAGGAACAGCATTGCAATCAAGCATGGCTGCTTTTAGAAAGAAAAAAAATGAAAGGCTTAAGAAATTATATGTCCTATTAGACTAACTTGTACCTATAGAAACCCTCTAATTTAAAAATGTCATTTACTGTTTGCAAACAGGGCAAGGATTGTAAAATATTTGTCCATTCATACTCTACCCTTGAGAAATAATTATTCAGACTCTTTAGAGAAGCATCCTAACATGATTTATGATTAGTTCCTTACAGGTACAGTGCTCTGATTCCCTATTTGTGTTTCATGCTTTGGCACAGCAGAAGGTCAGTAGGTATTTAACACACCTATACCCTTACATACATCAGTTTCCCCCACCTATATGGCTAAATAAGTAAATTGGGAACTATCTGGTGGAGAGTTAGCCACACTAAGACTGAAAAAAATTTTGTTTCTTAGACAAGTTTACTGCTTTCAGAAGCTGCAGGAAACCCTATCCCTACTATTATTAAGCATATGCATATACATATGTGCCAAGAATTCTGCCTGTTCCTGATTATTGTGTACAAAATAATAATTTTCTTCTTCAGCTTTACCTATGTAAGACTTATTTAAGTTAGTTAAGTAGTTAGTAATGACTTACTTAATTGCAGGAAAGAAACTGTCTCATAAAATTTATGTAGAGATCTGATGACAGAAGAGCAAGCAAAACCCAGCAAGAGACTGATAAACAGCATAGTCCTTTGATCAACAAGCAGAATTCATCAAATAGGAGGCTCCCAGCTGGAAATGCTTAGACAATTGCTACCGATAAATTCCTTAAATAAAATTAAGTACGTGGAGGAAAAATAAGTGTTGATTCAAAACACTCGTTGTGCTCATATACATCTTCCTGTTGTATCTTCTGCAATCTTTATCACTGTTCATAGTATCATAGAATTTTAGGGGTTGGAATGGAACTTACAGATCATCTAGTCCCAACCCCTGCCCTGGGCAGGGACACCTCCCACCAGAGCAGGTTGCTCAAGGCTCCATCCAACCTGGCTGTGAACACTGCCAGGGTTGGGGCAGCCACAGCCTCCCTGGGCAACCTGGGCCAGTGTCTCACCACCCTCACAGGAAAAACTTCTGCCTAAGATCTAACTTAAATTTCCCTCTTTCAATTTGTACCCACTGCCCCTTGTCCTGTCACTGCATTTCTTAACAAAGAGTTCCTCTCCAGATCCACTGTAAGCCCCTTCAGATACTTCAAGGCTGCTATGAGGCCTCCAGGCAACCTTCTCTCCTCCAGGCTTGCCTAAAACTCTCTTTAGGTGACTTTCAAGATTGTCCAGTAGAACATGTGTCTGATCTTTTATACTTTGTAATCCTTTGTGAAAAAAAGGATATCCTGTTAAATTCTTTCTCCCTTCGTTTTCAATCTGAGAAAGACAGAAGGAAGGATTGTTTAGGTAGATAAGGACTCAATGGTAACAGAGTAAAAAATTTCCATTAATGTTTCAAACACAAAGAGGACATTTTATAAGAATTTTAATAAAAGCTAAAAAGCAGCAGAAGAAAGCTATCCAAAGATAAGCAATGAGACAAACTTTGATGAGAGGAGCCAGAACAGAAATATTATTTGAAAAGAAGAATGAAATGAGACCAGTTGTAATACATGAGCTAAGAGGAATGTTTTACATTTAACTGGAGCAGAGAAGAATGTAGAAATCAGTGCTGAGCAGGATCAAGAGAAAACCTCATCAGACACTTCTGAGAAAGAGTCATAGCAGAAGCACCACATGTGATCAATAACAAGGTTGTCTGCTAGAAAGCATGGACAGAATAACCTTGTGCTGGGCAAAACTCAACATTTGCAAGCCAAGAGAAAGGAAAAACATTACTTAAAAACAATTTAAAGACAGAGACCTAGTCACTTGTGGACAATATGACGAGGATAAACAAAATTGGAGACTGCAATTTCTACTCCTAAACCAACTTGGATTTGAACAAGCCTCTACTTTAAGGAAAATGTTCTCTCATATAATCTGGTTTGCAAATGTTTTCAGCTTGATGGGGAATCAGTCACTGTATTCGCCCACATAAGTTCTTTCCTGTAAGGGTTATTACCCTGCCCACTGCATCATAGTTATGTGCTCCAACTAAGATCTCTTTAAATCATCACCTACAAAAACTATCTAGCTTTTTGGTAATTTGAGACCAGCTATTGCGAAAAATGGAGCATCCTTGTATAACAGACAATGCTCCTCACACAGAGGAAACAAAGATTCTTTGCAGACAAGGCAAAGGAACAATAGACTCACTGTTGAAGAAAGGCATAAATAATTGAGAACGTCTGCAAAGGGACTGAGTTCTCACAGGAACTGGCTTTTAGCCACTTGTAAATTAAGTGTGAAGCACACAGAAGTAGGAGGCAAACAAACCTGAAATGATTAGGCAAAAGAACAGCCAGATATTGGTCCAAGTCAGGCAGTCAGGACATCAGCTCTAGCTGTAGGTAAAGCACAGCAGACATTTTGTGTGTGCTCATAACAGCAGGCTGCAGTCTTGTTTGACTGCATGAGCTCAGTGACTATGCATATGCATACACATCTAGACACACAGAATCTCAGAATCATTTAGGCTGAAAAAGACCTCTGAGATCATTGACTCCAACCTATGACCAAACACCACCATGTTAACTAGACCATGACACTAAGTGCCATATCCAGTCTTTCCTTGAATACCTCCAGGGATGGTGACTCCACCACCTCCCTGGGCAGCACATTCCAGTGTCTGATCACCCTTTCTGAGAAGAAATTCCTCCTAATAAGTTCAGCCATAGCCAGATAGCATTTGCAGCCCCAATTGAGAACACTTCACCCAAGTTAATCATAACGCAGGAGCACGGCTGGACTCACAGTAACTTCACACAGATATATATACATAAAAATCAGGCACATTCCAGCATCAGTATGAACATGTCTATGCATATAGGGTATGTATAGAGAGGGTTTAGGACAGTATGTTACATCTCCAGCTGGGTGAAGCCTGGTTCTACCTAGAGGACCATATCCCACAGGATCTCTATATTCAGTTTGGTGTGTTCCTTCTAACATTCACTGTCCACAGTTCCCTAACCTCATGCAAACCCTGCCAGACCTCAAGGTCCCACAGCCTTTTCCTTCCAAGAGCTTCACCTTGACCACTGTCTAACACAAGGCACCATTCTCTGGGACTTTCATCACCCTTAAAGTGCTGCGAAGTTGGGACTGTCATTTCGCCTGGAGTCTGTCTCCTTTCTTGATGCTATGAAAATAAAAACCCCCAAAATTCAAGCAGCTGTAAAACAGTTTTGCATTCATGAGTAAGGTTCCCTCTTACAAGCATCAAGTATCACAAAATGATTTTTTTTCTCCTCAGCTACCTACTTTGCGTGGGCAGTCCCATGTCTTTTCTCTCTCCTTCACATGTCCATGTGAGAGGGAGGTGGGAATACATATCCATCCTGTCTGATGGCCATTCAGTCTGAGAGATTAAGACATTCATCCTGCTTTACCAGTGCAAACCCAGGGCCAGAGGCCTTACAAGCTGCCCTCTGGAGGACTTGCAGATCCTGATAACTGGTGGTACCATAAGTAGGAGACTCATGCCATGGAGTTACAGTCCACCATCAGCCTTGATGCAAAGCCCACAGCCCTGTACAGACTAACAGAAAAGAGACTGAAGGGGCTATTTTTCCCACCACAGTAACCCAGAAATTTAAGTTTACAATCAGATACCTGTTCAGGACATTCTTTTCTCCCTTTGTCCTACCAGGCCTAAAGTTGTTCTGCTAAGAATCAGAAACATCTGCAGTTGTCCCAGCTTAAAAGTAGCAAGGCTGTGAGTTAGAGGCTTTCATCAGCCAGGGCCCGTTGTTGCAGTGGGGGTGAGTCCTGTTAGTGTCATACCCTCTAGTTTACATGCCACCTTCTCACCCTCTTCTCTCAAGTTTCTTAACAAACCATCATCATAGAATGGCAATACTCAAAGCTCTAGGGAACCTCGCATGAGGTCAATCAAGCGGTGCTTCCCTGAGTAATGGTGTGCCTTGCTCTGAAGATGAGCAGGGTTTCTGATTAGAAATCCATCATGCCAGCTGGGCATGTCTTTTAACGCTTTTCTGGCTAACTGCTTCCAAGACCATCTTGATTGCCATCACATGGCATGCACAGGACAAAAGGTGGATCAGGCCCAAACAGCATGAGTTTGGAGAAGACAGGTCCTGCTTGACCAACCTGACCTCCTTCTGTGATGAGATGACCCACTTAGTGGATGAGGGAGAGGCTGTGGATATTGTCTGCTGAGAAATAAATTTTTTGACACCGTTTCCCATAGGATTTTCCTAGAGAAACTGACTACTCATGGCCTGGATGGGTCAATGGTTTGCTGGGTTAGAACTGTCTGGATGGCCAAGCCCAGAAAGAGTGGCAAGGAATGGAGTGGCATCCAGCTGGGGCTATCACCGGTGGTATCCCCTAGGGCATTGTACTGGGGCCAGAACTTTTAACATCTTTTCCAATGGTCTGGACAAGGGGATCAAGTGCACCTTCAGTCACTTTGCAGATGACACTAAGTCGGGCAGGAGTGTTGATGTGCTAGAGGGTAAGAAGGCTCTGCAGAGGGATTTGAATAAGCTGGATCAATGGGCCAAGGCCAATGGTATAAGTTTCATCAAGAGGAAGTGCCAGGTCACAACCTCCTGCAGCACTCCAGGTTTGGAGCAGGGTGCCTGGGAAGCTGCCCAGCAGAAAAGGACCTGGGGGTGCTGGTCAACAGTGGCTGAACATGAGCCCAGCTCTGCCCAGGTGGGAAAGAAGACTAGGGGCATTTTGGCTTGCACCAGCAATGGTGTGGCCAGCAAGACCAGGGCAGTGACTGTTCCCTGTGCTGGGCACTGGTGAGGCACCTTGAATCCTGGAGTCAGTTTTTGGGCCCCTCATGACAAGAAAGACCTTGAGATGCTGGAGTGTGTCCAGAGGAGGACAGTGTTGCTGGGGAAGATTCTGGAGAACAAGTCTGATGAAGAGCAGCTGAGGGAGCTGGGGAAGCTCAGCCTGGAGAAAAGGAGGTTGTAGCAGATGAGGGTCAGCCTATTTTCCCAGGTAACCTTCTGACAGAATGAGAGCAGATGACCTGAAGTTCCACCAGGGGAGGTTTAGGTCAGGTATTAGGGAAAATTTCTTCACTGAAAGAATGGTCAAGTGTTGGAGTGGGCTGCCCAGGGATGTGGTGGAATCACCATCCCTGGAAGTGCTCAAAATATATGGATGTGGCACTTGGCGACACATTTTAGTGGTGCATGTGGCAGTGATGGATTAATGGTTGGACTTGATCTTAAAGGTCTTTTACAACCTTGACAGTTCTATGAGTCCATAATTCTAAGATGTGATATTTCAGGTGTAAGGTTATGCAGGGAAGAAAATGCCCTTATTGATATCACAGCAGTGTTGTTGGGTGGAATTTATGAACAACTCCAAGTTAGAACTTTTGCTTAAGACAAACCTTTAATGTAAGAGGCTTAACAGTCTCTTATTAAACAACTTAACAGATATCACCACTCTAGATAGGATATGCCAGAAGGTGCTACCACAAAGGCAACCCTCACAACACCCAACTGAAATAACTGGTTATGGTTTGAGAAACATCTAACAGCTTCAATGATTTGTACTTTGTATGTTGGTATATACTTTCAGAGAGTGCTTGGTTTGCCTAAAGACTCATGTAACAAAAAATACAGGAAACAATCTCTTTTCCACTGAAAGGAGGCATTCCAAGAAATAGGAAGCAACCATTGTCCTCTCTAAAACGGCCTGTTTTACATAAGACATAGAGGACCTCTACTGCTTAAGCACCCTGTGGTTTCTGGCAAACAGACAATACACAGCCAGTACCACTACAGACGCTGAGCTTCCATTTTACAAGAGCTTTAAATGGTGGTGAGGCTCTGGCAGGTCTCTGGTTATGAAAAGTAAATGGTTTGCAGTGATGGAGGTGATCTCACATGGTTTCCTGTGGCTTCTTTGTGTTGAGGTCTTTCTGTTATCCCACTTTCTCTCTCATTGTTTTTGTGTGTGTACATGTCAGGTTTGGTACTGTTGCATACTTCTGTAAGCATGTGTAAGACTGATTGTTTCTCTTTTCTTTCATGCTGGCTGTGTTTCCCTGACTTTCTGCTGAATTTCTTACTGACCATAATGATGCGGTGTTTTTGGATTCTGTTTGTAACTTTGCAAGACAATGTAGTCATTGCTTCTTAGAGGCAGCCCACTGTGT
>NW_008653381.1:15730-18382 GCF_000695815.1 Acanthisitta chloris | reverse complement strand
CAGGAATTCCTGGTACTGTTGTGTGGCTCAGGTTGTATAATGCCTTGAGCAACCCGGTGTAGTGAGGAGGTGTCCCTGCCCATGGCAGGGGGTTGGGACTAGATGATCTGTACAGTCAATTGCAACCCCTAAAATTCTATGGTTCTATGATCAGTGGGAAAAAAAACCCTTCTTCCTTTGCCCTGTTCAGTTCACCTTGCATGGCATATTTTCTTGCCCTCAGAAGGGACTATGGCAAAGAATTAACCCTTTTCCTAATAGCAACTTGAAGCAAAGGGTTATCCCTCTCCAGGAAGATGCAGCATACTCTCCACAGTCAGGAAACGACCCGTGGCAACCTTGTACTACTTATTAAATTTTGCATCTATCAAATGAATGGTTTCAAATTAATCAGCCTGCTGTCAACACACAGAAGTTTGTTTTGCATGCTGTCCTGCATCCGTTCCATAGCCTAATGGTCAGCATCTCATTGTGTCACAGAAATTCATGTTTCTACGTCTCACAGACTTGGTTATCAAAATACTTTGATTCATTTGTTAAGTTCAGCCACCTTTACCACCAGTACATGAGTAGGACTGGCAGGAAGGGTGATCAAACCAATCTGCATGAGCCAAATACTTTTTCCTACATCCCTTCCACGTTTAGCCTGCTCTGCCAAGAGTAAATTAGGTCATAGTTACACTAGTAAGTAATTGCACCAGTTTACACTGGTCTGTCAAACATTTCATTAGTTTTCTTATCTAATTCATTATTGAAATCTTTAACTGAATGATAAAATAAGCCAAAATTAGTGGTTTTATTGAAATCACTGCACTACTGATGTAATAATTTGGGCTCAAATACGGAATCTTCTTCTCAGGAAAGATTGAAGTTTAGCTGGTCTCATAGATGTCAAAAGCTGGCAAAGAAATTTTGTCTCAATGGGAGCGTTAAACAGCTCACACTTGCAGTCCAGATGGATCATCATTTGTTTTACATTTTCTGAGGAGAGGCTGAAAAACAATGAGAACATGAGGATAAATCTCCCAGTAATAGCACATCTACAATGCATCCACCCTGGACAATGTACCCACCTGTGGCTGCAGATGCCTGATGCCCTTGTCCCTGAGGTTTCCCTTCAAGGAGTTTGTTTTATCTTATCCTCAGTTAAGCTTGAAAAGACAATAGAAAGCCTTGCATGAACTCGGATTACAGGCAATGAATGCTCAGAGCAGTTTGCTGTGGCAGAGTGCTGTGCTCTCCCCAGAGGTCAGTGGCAGGAGTGAGGTGCCTGCTCTGCTCTCCTGTCATCTGAGTAATTCCAACCTGTTCCTGCAGGTCTTCCCTCCCACTCTCTGAGAGCTTGTAAAGCTCATCCTTTCACTAGCAGTGGACACCGAGCAGCACTACTCTTAGGGCAGCTGTGAGCCTCCTGAGCCTGAGCCAGGCTAGGCATGTTTGATTCACCACTCCACTGTGGCATTTCCTTGGCATGGAAGGACTGAGCAGGAGTACAGGCTCTAGCCACTTTCCTCATAGCCTCGAGAGGAAGGTGTGTGTCTGGCAGTGAGGCACAGCTGACGCAGTATTGCATATGCTGTTTCAGCTACTGACAGACAAAATTGTTCCTTGGGGCTGTAGAGAGCTGTGGAGAAATCGAGGCAGTCTAGCTGCCAAAGGAGGCACCAGTTGCTCCCACTATTAGAAGCAATGAAAGTCTTAAATCATTGGTATTTTCCATCTGAGGTTCAGCTCAAACTGTGGCAAGCACTAAACAGTGGGATCGGAGAAGGCTTAACCAAATACTGTTGTGGAAAAGCAAAGAGATACCAGCACAAATCCAATTATATATTTTAAAATGTTTATAGTTCCAAAGGATAAATCTTGAGTTGTTAAAAAATCCCAACTCCCAAACAAAGAAGAATGGGAGTCAGCTATGGCATAGCAGGGTCACAGAATGGCCTTGACATCTACAAGTGAGGTGAACAGCTCCTCAGCAGTCAACTGGAAAATCTCAGAGAATACCTGAAGCAGCCTCAGACACATTATGTGTGTGTATTTAGTTTTTCAAAGCCTGTCCCAATCCCAAACATAGTCCCAAAATCAGAACCATTTGTAAACAGAACTCAGTTTGAAATCCAGCACGATGAAATCTGGAAGCTGGAAAACCTACCAAATTTATAGTCTTGTGCTTGTATCTTTCAATTATTACACAATATTCTTAAGATAGACACGAATTACATAAAGAAACCCTAGTGGACATCTTTGTTCATTTCAATTTTGCATTATGTGACTATGAGTTATGCCCATCTTTATATATATATATATATAAGTATATCAATAGACCCATATCTAGAACATTCTATATACATTGCTGACATTCATTATTATTATAATGTGGAGGGGAAACACCAGGGTTACTTGACAGCATCAGGTGAAGTAGCTAAATGGATCAGATACACTGGAAATTTGTTGGGTTTACATCTTGTTTTCCAAGTCATCAAAAGATCTGTCTTATCTATAACTTTTTAAAAGGAGGAAAAAGAAAATTACTGGGTATGCAAAATGGCTCAGTGTAGCTGCCTGAATGTTATTAATGATGAGGTTATCAAAGCTTTAATACTCACAGGAAAATTACAGCAAGCACTTCAAGGATGGCAGTACGTCTGCAAA
>NW_008653381.1:9320-15699 GCF_000695815.1 Acanthisitta chloris | reverse complement strand
ATCAGATTTTCAGTGTGGGGGGAAAGCACTTCAGTAACCAGTATTTTACTTCAGTTTTGTAAACCTCAGATACAGAAATTGAATCAATGTTCATGTAAGTGCTCACAAAATATTACAATACCACAAAATTGCACAGTTATTCCCTTGCTTACAGTGTGAGGTACCTGGTTTTGGAAGGTTATTATAGTTGTAGGTTGTTTTTGTTGTTGTTGTTACTATTATCATCATCATCATCATCATTACCATTATCATTGTCTGTGCCTGGAGATTTTTAAGATTAGATTAGATTTTATTCTATGACTCTATGATTAATATAACATTTACTATTATAATTATATAAAGGTTATTGATGCAATGTGAGAAAAAAAGGGTCCATTTTTTTCCATCATCCATCTAGGCATCCTTGTCTCCCAAACTGGCTTTGACCAATTTAGCTTTAGGTTTATGACAAGTCTTCTATAAGGTTTTCTGAAACATTTGTTATCAAATAGACTCCTCTAACATAGTGCTTGACTGATGGTAAAGGAGCAGAGACACACCTGCTGCCAGGGAGGCCCATCAGCACACACCCCAGGGCTAACTGAATTCATAGAATCATAGAATCTTAGAATCGTAGAATCAACCAGGTTGGAAAAGACCTCCCTCATCACTCTGGGATGGATCCCATATGGTCCCATAGACTTGCTGCGATACAAGCGGCTAAGCAGATCTCTAACCATTTCCTCTTGGAATTCTGTCCTTCGTGTTCAAGCCATGACCATCACACCTGAGCCACCCAAAGTGAGTTACTATGGCTGATTCTACAGAATGATTTTGATCTGCTCCGTGCACTTTCCAGACAGAATTATTGCAACAGAAACTGTTTAGCCTGAAGTTAATTTTATACTGCAGTTCAGCACAGCTAACCAGATATTATAAACAAGGGTGATGTTTCAGAACAGGTTTAAGAGAAACAAGCTGTACTATGAAATGAATTGCCCTTGCTATGTTAGACAAGAACACGAATAATTTCCACAAATAATGAGCTTTTTTTTTCTGCATGATTTTTACTGCCAAACTGAAAGATACAATTGAACAGCCTGAAATAGATTCCACTGCATGTGTAGTAATTTAAAATTAAATAGAAATAGATGCTTCTAAAAATTATACCTTATCTTCAAATTCTATCACATTTGGCATTGCAATGGAGCATTGAAGGCAACTCTATGTTCCTGCAGACATAGATCAGTTAAGAGCAGAACGGTTCACTTTATCCAAGTTAGGGTATCACATCCAGTGTCTGACCCTTCACACCTCTGTAATGTCCTCTGTGTGCAGAGCATCAGAGTCAGTATTTGCCTCTGTCTGTGTTTTTATCTTTCATACCTGCACATGTCAGATGAGGCTTTTCATTTGTTTCCCAAAGTATTTTTCTCTCTGATTCATGCTGCTGCTGCTATGTTCTGCTTTATGTTGGCAGTTTGCACAACATGTCACACTCTGGTAGATCTATGTACGAGTTTGCAGTTTATTTGTATAGAGCTAGTAAAAACAAGCAATCACTTGTTTCCTTGCAGTTATCAAGGTGGAAAAGAGATTGCCTGATCTGGTATTGAAATTTGAAGGAAGGATTTCTTTTGTCCTAACAATAGTGGTTAACCCATTTTTTAATTACCTAGCACTCTATTGTTGTTGTAGGCCATCAGTTTGTCCTCAGTTCTATTATCAGGCACAGAGTCCAATTTTGTTTCATTGTCCACAACTGAAAGGAACAGATGTGGGAACAAATAGAACAGAGTGTCAGTGCTCCCACCTCTACAGCAACCCTGACAGAAAACACACTCACAGCCCCACCATACAAAAGCCCTTCATCATAAACATTCTGTCACTAGAAAGAGCAACTTTTGACCATTTTTTAGAAGACAGGCAATCCTAGCTGAAATAAACTTGGCACTCTCATAGGCTTCCTGTTAGACTTTGTACATGCTATGACTTTTGGGTTTGCAATGCTGAACATGTCCAGCTCTGCTGCTGAATCTATAGCTATCAGGGGTTTAGCAGGCAGGAGGTTCATTTCGTGTGTTAGCTAATTTGTGGTAAATCCCTTATGTGCTCCCACCTCTGCATTTGCCCTCCCTGATGGGATTTCAATCTCTGAAAGTATCGTTTGCATTCAGTGTGATACAATCTGAAGCTGAGGGCACTCAGCCACATAGAACTGATCTTAGGTGAACTTTCTCTACCCATGATGTAACTGCATTGATGAAAATCAGACGTAGCCCTGGAATAAGCAAAGTCAAAATACAGATCTTACATGCTTGTCTTTATTTTGGAACTTGAAATGAATGGCAGTGGTCTAGATCAATAATAGCAATTAACAGAATAAACTTCATGGAATTACATCAGCATTCCACAGCTCATGAACAGGCCAAGCTCTCTTAGCAGCTTCTGCATCACAGCATATTTGTCTGGCTTATTGATCTTCCTTGATACTACAGAGGTTGAATTTTCTTTTCAGTGGAGGGTTTGTAGATGTCAAAATTCCTTTCCCAGAGAAACAATTGATTTTCACAACTAATGAGGGAGGAGGTGAGTCCTAACCAAGACATGTCCAATCAACCCTATTCTCAAACTCAGGAAGGATTTGAGAAATCTCTTTCTCTTCCCCCTCTATTCCAAATTTTTGAAAGAAAAATAACAGAAAATTGATGCTTTTTGAGAAAATATTGGGAATCTGTAGAGGAAAAAAAATTAAATCTCTTAAAACTGAGGTATGTGGACTTAGCCTCACTCAACACAGATCTTTCTTTCTAGTAAAGCTGTTATCCAGAGTACAGATGGCAGCGGTACTTCTCCACACACAACAGAAAGACACTTTCCTTGGGTATATATAATCCAAACAGCATAAGCAGAGTGGACATGCTGAAAGGCCAAACCCTATACCTACAAAATCAAAACAGGAAACCTGTCCAAAATTGCCTGGTATAACCAGCATTTGAAATACATATTTGACAGTGTGTGGAAAAAAGCTGTATGACTACTTCTGGGTGGATTTGAATTTCAACAGCAATTGTCATTAATCTTTGCTCTCAAAATCCAGCTCCTGAAATGAAAATGTGTGTAGGTCACACTGATAAAACCATTACATGGGAGGCTATCCTGTTCTGCTGTGGAAAAGGCCAGTTCTGCCATGAGTTGCTTCATAACATCTTGGCATTTGATAGCTTTAATGTTGTTGATGACAAAGTGGTCTAAACACATCGGGCAGACTATAGGAAGAGGCAATGAACTATACTAGAGTAAGTAATGCAGTCAAATATTCAGGTTATTTGAAAGGATTAACCAAATGGCTTTATGGAGAGGAAGTAAACTGCAGGCCAGTACTTCTCCCTTTTCAGCTACCAGAACTATTCTTGCATGGCCAACTAGACATTGAAACTGAATGAAAAAAAGGGGTTTTGCTGTTATTGTATTTCTTTCTGTTGAATTTTTTTTTTTTCTGAATGGGCACAGACTGCAAGAAGGATTGAAAGGGGCTAGAAATAAAAGGAAATAGATCATTTTCCTACTGTCGTTCCTGAATCATCAAATTATTCCAGCTGCACTTCACAAAGAGAAAATGAAGAAAATTAGATTACCTACAATTATCTCTCTGGATTTTAAATATGAAAACTTTGGGATGAAAAATTCAAAGGGAAAATCCGCCTACTATTTAATTCTGTTTGCATGAAAGAAAACCCCCAGAATATTACCACCACAAAAGCAGACTTCAGGCAGCTGAGCTTCCACTGTGATTGCGAGAAAATGCACTTGGAATTACTGAACAGTGTTGCTGTGAAACAAACAACATAAGGCAGCAGTGTGCCCTTGTGGTGAAGGCAGCCAACCACATCCTGGGCTCTACTGGGGACAGGTCCAAGGGCACTGATACTTCTCTGTTCTGCACTGGAGACAACACGTCTGGTGAGCCATGTCCAGTCTGGGGCTCCCCAGGCACAGCTATCCTGGAGCAAGTCCAGCAGACTCTAAGCTGATCAGAGAGCTGGAGCACTTGGCACATGAGAAGAAACTGAAAGAGCAGCATTTTTTCAGCCTGGAGGAGGGAAAGCTCAGGTGAGACCTTGCTGCCTACAGCAGATGCCGCTGGAGGGTGTGGAGAAGATGGAGGAGCGTATTGGAAGGATGAGAGGCAGAAATTTCAGAATGGGAAATTCCACCAGATTTTTTTATTTCAGCCTGATCAAATACTTGAAGAGGTTGCCCAGAGAGCCTGTGGGATCTCCATCTCTGGAGATACTCAAAGTCCAGCTGAATACAACTCCGAGTAACCTGATCTAAGGAAACATCTCCTTTTCCTTTTTAGCCTTTGTGATTGTGTGGCTTCACACATTGATCAACAGCTTCTGCTAATGGTGCTACTAATGCACATATAAAAAGAAATTCTTCCTTGATCTCTAATGTTGATACATCCTTTGTGTATTAGCGTAACTCCACACTTCTCAGACACTGTTTTTGCTTTATAAGAGAATGAATGGAACATTTCCAGGGTTTCATTTTTGTTTTTACATCATGACAGCCAGCCAAGTATAGCACTATGATGGAGAGGAAGAAGAGGGACTTTGTAGTTTGAGTTACATGGACTCTGGCCATAGCTGGGTTGGAAGAGACCTCCAAGATCATCGAGTCCAACCCTACAGTGGTTACTAGACCATGGCTCTAAGTGCCACATCCAGTCTCAGCTTGAAAACCTCCAGGGATGGTGAATCCACCACCTCCCTGGGCAGTCCATTCCAATGCCTGATTACTCTTTCCATGAAATATCTCTTCCTGATATCCAACCCAAACCTCCCCTGGCAAAGCTTGAGTCTGTGCCCTCTTGTCCTACTGCTGGTTGGACTCACACACCCAAGATGATAAACAGCTTCTTAAGATGTACTAACTAGCAGTTGTGAATAATTATTTTCTAAACACATTGGAGACTTCCTAGTCTTGAGGTACTATTCTATATGTTATTTCTCTATTATTCATTTGTTTTAGGCAAGAACTTTCTCCATGTGTCTCAGTCTCCTAGATATATTTAGCAAATTGTGGTTTGATTTATTATTTGTTTCTGTGCTCTATGTAACCGGTAACACATGGACCAACCAGTATCACCTGAATTCCACAGAACTCTACATTGAGTTGGCCTCAAACCTTTCAGTTCAAACCTTTCATTCATTAGTTGTAATACATAAACATTCTCCTTCTTTAGTAACACCCATTTTCTATATGGGCTAGAGAGAAGCTCAGAAAAGTTGAAGAAAACATTGCATCATATGGTAAAATTATACTGCGTTAAAATAATTGCTAGTGAGATGTACAGGGCCAACATATTACAGCACTGCAGGGAATTAAGATGCATTTTTGCACATAACTGAGTCACATTGGGTTAATGGAGGTCATTCCAAATTAAGGGAAATGATCAGTACATGTTTATTGTAAGAGCTACAATGACTAAAAATAAAAATCCTGACCAGGTTCCCTGTAAACTAGGTCATGGAGATATGGAAGATGGAAATAAATTCTTCACCTGTTTTAAAGCTTTGATTGATGCTTCAATTCTTTCACTGTATATTTTGTTACCTGGGCCACTGAAGAGTTCCTTCTTGCTTGATTACACCTGACAATGATCCTTTCTGTGAGAAGGAAAGCTCTGGCAAGAGGCAGACAGAGGCATCCAAGCTTGGAATCCCAAACAGAAGAAAAACCTACAGAGGAAAAAAAACTCGTAAGGCATAAAACTCTACCTGAGACATAAAACTCTGAAATGACAAGGTAGGAAGTAGGAAGAATTATCTCATGCCAATCACTTTTAAGAAATAAAAGCAGCAATATGTAATGCAGCCTTCTGGCACCAAGAAATCCAGGTAGTAAACAGAGGAGGTGTCTCATTTTACACAACTGCTATATGCACATTCATATTTTGTGGCCACTCCATTCTGGCTGTCAAACTTTGCACTCTGCTGTTCACTATAAAGGACAAAAGTACTGAGAATATCAGCAAGAATTTCAGTTTTTAACAGGTGGCTAAACTTTGCACAAGTGAGATATTTTTTGTCTATCCAAATCGATTAGAAGGCACTAGTAAAAATGTCCCAAAAACTCAAATATAGATTCTATAGGAAAAAGAGACTATTTTCAAGTATCTGCAAAAAAATTCTGTCCAAAGCATAAACTAATAAAAAAGCAAAACAAAACTCCAAACATCTCAATCTATTATAAAGTCTAACCAAAAACAGAGACGGAACAGAAATGGTGCTAGGAATGTTAAATTCAATGTTTGCTTTATGAGACTAGCCTCTTAAGTAGCAGCCAAACATGATGAATGCAGATATGTTCTGTCACATCAGAAAGCCTGTGA
>NW_008653381.1:0-9281 GCF_000695815.1 Acanthisitta chloris | reverse complement strand
TGCTGAAGCTTAGCAACCAGTGATGTTCCTCCTAAATAAAACCCAAAAATATTGAGTGTACATGTATCAAGCATCACTGCAGCATTGGTAATTCTTTGATGCAGCTGTATGTGATTAGAAATTGAAGTCCTATCCTCAGTTACACTGATGTAAATCCAAAGTAAGGTAGCTGAAGTCAATTGCATCAAGCCAAAGTCAGGAATCAAGCCTCAAAAATGTGACTCTCCATTTACAGAAGCTTTATAAATAGGCTTCTTGTCCTGTTGCAAGGACACTGTGACTAATATAATGAGATTAAAAACCTTTAGGTCTGCTTTGATTTACACTAGAGTCTGAAGGGATCACCAACATCAGCCATGGAACTGCAAAGGTGATGGCTGGTATTATATGTGAGTCTCTCCTGTCTAAGTCTGGGGGTTATTAAACATTACTCATGCAAAGCATTTGACACAACAACCTGTCTCTAGGCTGGAGAGATATAAATTTGACAGATGGACCATTTGGTGGATGAGGAATTTAAGATCATGCTCAAAGAGTTGCTGTCAGTGCCTTGATGTCTGGGTGCAGAGCAGTGATGAGTGGTGTTTCTCAGGGCTCAGTCCTGGGACCTGCACTGTTTAACATCCACGTTGGTGACATGGACAGCAGTGCTCCCTCAGCAGTTTGCTGAAAACTCCAAGTTGTGTAGTGCAGTTGATATGCATCTGGATCCCATCCAGAGGGATCTTGACAGGCTTGAGAGAGGTGGGACTGTGCAAACATGTACATGGGTCAGGGCAACCTAAGCACAAATACAGGCTGGGTGGAGGATGGATGGAGGGCAGCTCTGAGAAGTATTTCGGAGTGTTGGTGTATGAGAGGCTGGACATGACCTGGCAATGTGCACTTGCAGCCCAGAAAGCCAAATATGTCCTGAGCTTATCCCCACAGCATGGGCAGCATACCTCCTTTGCTCTGGTGAGACCCACCTGCAGTGCTGCATCCAGCTCTGGGGCCCCCAACATAAGGACATCAGCCTGCTGGAGTGAGCCCAGAGGAGGCCACAAAGACACTCAGAGGACTGGAGCACCAATGCTATGAGACAGGCTGAGAGATTGGGTTCTCCAGCCTGGAGAAGAGAAACCTCCAGTGAGACCTTAGAGCATCTTCCAATACCCAAAAGGGCCCACAGGAACACTGGAGAGGGACTTCTCACAAGGGTGTGTAGGAATAGGACAGGAGGGCACAGCTTTAAACTGAAAGTGGGTAGGTTAGGTTAGATATTAGGAAGCAGTTCTTTACTGTGAGGGTGGAAAGCTACTGGCACAGGTTGCTCAGAGAAGCTGTGGATGTCCCATCCCTGGAAGTGTTCAAGGCCAGGTTGGATGGGACTCTGAGCAAACTGGCCTGGAAGAAGATGCAATTCCTTAGCTAGACTTCTTGAAATTATCTCATGAGATCAGAGCTCCTTTGTGTAGGTCTAATACCTCTGTGTAGAGCTCCAAACCAGCAACATCCTTGTGTACCAATCCCAAGAGGCTCACAGGCCACATAGCACACACCAGGTACCTCCAGACCTTCTTCTGGGACTGTGTGTTAAAACCTGATTAAGCTATGCTTCATGGACTGCTTTGTTTGCTCAGAATTCATAGCAGGCAGAACATAATGTGCAAGTTTTTTATTCATAGTTCCTCTTATTGGAAACTTTGAAGTTCATTCAATCCTATAAACCCCATCTCTGATGAGAGAGAAGAAGTTTGCTCTGCTGTCAGATACATCAGTCAGTTGATGGGTTATTTTTCTCTCCCAGTTAGCACAGCTGTACTGCTGGATACTGCCTTTGAAAGAGAGCTCAGATTGTTTTAGTAGCATGGCAATGGTAGAAGCATTTCACTGCAGGGCCAACACACATGGACTTATCCATGAGTAATCCTTACTGGCAGACAGGACAGAGCTGTGGATTTTTGTGGCTGTATCATTCCTGACACCTGAGTTGCGTTTAAGGCAATTCATGTCCACACAAGTTGCACTCAAACCTCTTGTTGCATGCGTAATACACACTATCTCTGCAAGACAGCCACCTGGAACCAGGAGTCAAGGCCCCTGTTAGGAGTTGTGAGAAAAAGGCAATGCCATAAATCTACCCAACAAGTGAGTAGCAGAGAGGGATGGCACCATAAATCCACCAAACAAGGAGTTAATGCAGGAATAAGCAGTTGATAAGGCCAAACAAGAATCTGGCTTGAAGTTTTGTGCTAACCTGTAGTCATTGGTCATTGGGTACAAATTGAAAGGGGGAAAATTTAGATTAGATACTAGGAAAAAGTTTTCCCTGTGAGGGTGGTGAGACACTGTCCCAGGTTGCCCAGGGAGGCTGTGGCTGCCCCAACCCTGGCAGTGTTCACAGCCAGGTTGGATAAATCCTTGAGCAACCTGCTCTGGTGGGAGGTGTCCCTGCCCAGGGCAGGCAGTTGGGAGTAGGTGGGCTGTAAGATCCATTCCAACCCCTAAAATTCTATGATTCTATGATTCATTAGCATAGCATAATGCACATCCATTAGTGGTAGAAGCTCGTTACTCACATAAGCTCCTTCCCCATAGATCCCACATGGTAAAATCAATGGGCACTGTGTCTTTAAATGAAGTTGAGAACATGTTTAGCCAAAGAATGTTGTTTTAGGTTGTTTCCTATAAGGGAGACATTGATCTGGCACTGTTTGCAGGGTATAAAAGCACGTAGCTGGCATGCAGAGAGTGTGCTGGCTCTGTGGATTTACCACCCAGCACCCATGTCTGCACAGACAGGGAATAAACAAACATCTCAGCTCTGTGTGTGAATCAGCTTCTTGCACTCTGGGTAGAGCCCATGTTTGGGACAATACTGACTGCAGAGGAGAAGCAGCATCGGGACTGTTCTCACACACACGCACTCCTGACGTCACTGAGCACAGAATCCCATCCCAGCTCCATGCTGTCAGGCCAGTGCTTTCATTTAAAGGTCATGGCTGGGATATAAAAGTCTTGAAATCCTCACTGGAGTAAAACAGCTTTACTCCCTGGTGTCTCCCAATGAACATTTTTATCCTGTCCTTATTTGGCCTTATCTCTCCTCAGTAACCCTCTGACTTAAACTCCCTGTACTGAGATTGAAGAAACTAAGTTAAATGTGCTATTAAAAAAAAATTGAAATTTAAAAAATTACACATATTGCCTCCCATTCTACAGTATATTTACTTAAATTATATCAAGAAATGTTAATTCCAAAAGGCATCTTTAAAGATTACCTGGGATTTTCTACAGAAATTGATAGAATAAACAAAAGCCTATACAAGAGTGATGCAGAGCTGCCTGAGCACAGCTGCATTAGCACACAGACCCTCCCTTTCCAGTCTTATTAATATTTCAGTCTTTCCACAGTGAATATATATTCTTGTGAGGTACAGTGATGTGCCAGGGCCTCCATGGAGGACTGGAATAGCAATCATTCCATTCAAAGTCTGGTCTGGTTTCTCAAGAGGAGGAAAGGTGAAGTGAGTTATCACAAAACTGAATCACCATTTGTGCCTTCCGAAAGCTTCTGTTAGACTCTGAGTGCATGAAGGAAAAAGTCTCTGCTGCAGTTGAGGGAACTGGTGTGAATTTCCTGTCATTGCTATAGTCAATTTAGCAATATCCACAGATAGGCTGACTTAAAGTGACTGCCCAGCAGTATTAAATTACCCTTAATAGACTGCCTTATCCCAGTGGTTTACAAAAATATCTCCCTGGAATGCCTCCAGACATACCAGAGATGCTGGCCAGCCAAGTCTCCAAAATAGTCCTCAGTTAGCAACTTCCAAACTTCACATAGGAATCAAATTGCCTCACTTGAACACTGTTCTACATTCCCTTGATGGCAGTCATCACCTCCTGCTTTAGGTGTGATTATGAGGAAAAGTCTTTCTCTTTTGAAAGGAAACAAAATGTATAGAATCTTCAAACTAACAGAACCTGACATAGGAGAGAAATCCCAGGTGAGTGGGAGAAATGCTGTTACTGCTGCTTCATAAATATTGACAACATGTGGCTTTAGGCAGCATCAGTGAACCAACATGAACATTTTTTGTACACCACAGTCATTACCTTTAGGAAATTCTCTGAAAGCTTGAGTTTGCTTTGATCTAGGTGCCCTGGCACTGATAGATATGTACCTCATGGCTTCTGGAGAGCATAGTTGAGTTCTTGTCCCCTTCTGCCCTGGTTACCTTCTGCCTGAGGTTACCACCCCTGCAACGAGCTGTACTCGTATTTCAGCAGTGACAGGTCACAGCCCAGTTCTTTCTGTGAACTCATCAGGGAGCTGTGTTTGGGGCTCTGGTTGCCCTACTGTGAACTGTGATAGCCAGTGTGCAGAGCTACCCCTCCTTTCACTGCCTCTGCAACAAATAGCTGCAACCTTTAACCAATGGACAGGACAAGCAGCAAAGGGAAATAAATAACTCTAAGTGCCACGGCTAAAGCCAGAGCCTCAGCTCAGATGAGTCAGCACAGCCCCAGCTGTACCAGCTACGGGGCTGTGCTGACATTGTTTCTCCATTTACAGACAGCAAGCCAAAGCACAAAGGGCAACTTCCCAACTGCTTTTCATTGTTAGAGTATGAGTGAAACAGCTAAATCTAAAGCTTTGTCTGAAAAGAGGCAGCATGGGCCTTCCCTCCCCACTCCATGATGTTTAAGAAGAGCAGCATGAGGACATTTTTCAAGACTTATCTGTATTCAGGAGAGTGGCCTTTTCCATCCTGGCATACATCAGATGTTGTTACCACTATAGTGTGTCAGTGCTGCTAAACAAGTCTTGCCAACATCCACTTGGACTATAAGTAGCTCTACCAATTTTTATGCAATCTGTTTCTTTCCCTGTTTAATCATGTAGGTAGGTTCTTGTTTACATTGACTTCTAAGAATATGTCTTCAGTGTACAAATGCATCCAAAGACATCTATAGATAAAGAGGGTGGTGGTTATTTGTTGATTCTTGGCACCAATGTTTCAGTCATCACATTAGTGTGACCTACCCACCAAATAAACAGACTGAATGGGTGCTGGAAATACAGTGTTGAGATGCATGCAAGACTGCAATTCATTTGAATATGCTGCTGTAGGAACAAAGCAAAAATATGTCTTTGGAGAAATCAGATTGGGCTGAAAGAGATAAAAATAGGCCAAAATAATTACATACCTTATTTGCAACAAAGATTGCAGTTAGTGATTTGTTAGTATTAAGACACTTAATCACTGCTTAATGCTAAGAAAGAGCATCTAAGTGAATTCCTGGGAAAACATAGAAGAATATTTTTATCCTGAATTTTTTTAGCTCTTTCAGTCTTATCTTACAGTATGGGAGACTTCTCACTTGTCTTCAGAGCATGTGATATAGAGTAAGAAGACCCTTGTGGAGCTCAAAAAGCTAATTTACCTCTTCCTCTACAGAGTCTTGTTAATGACAAAAAGGTTATGCAAGAGGTGATGTGCCCTAGTGTCTCTTAGCTTGTTATAAGAGATCACATGTGCTGCTTATTGTTCCAAAGCATTCCAGAGAAATGTTCAGCTAGTGCAAACTTCATGCTTTTCACAGTGAGGAAATGCACTAATCTGCTATTAAGAATCTAATTTGCTTTGGTATTTAATAAAAATCAAATTCATTGCGTGCGTCTTTGTATACTGCAACTCCTATAGTACTTCAAAAATTTATGTCAGAAACAATATAAAATGACATTCCTGGATGTTTATTTATCAGAGCACTAACTAAGCCTCTACAATTCTCAGACTCTAAGCAAGAGCACAGTCAAACTGTCCTTTCTCCAGACCATCAAGCCCGTCAGCCCAGGCTGAGGTTGGCATCCTCTGGTAGGGGTCGAGGAGAATTTGGAAGTAGCGAAAATGAGGATTCTCAAGGAAATAAATAATAAAATCACAAAGGCAAACGTTGTTTTCTGTTCCAGGGTCATCCTAGAATTCGGTGTTATGTTCCCAGGTGGCACCAAAGTGGCAGTGTATATGTCTCCATCCATCACTCAGGGCAGCTGAATCGAATAATCCCACAGTTGCCTTCTTTTCATCATCATTTTACTGAGGTCAAGACTAGAAGCCATTTAGATGCATTTCACTATCTGTAGGGCAAGGGGGAAGCAATGTTAGCTGTAAATAGCCCTTTTGTTTGGTTACTTCAATACAACTTCCTCCTAACAGAGAAAAATGAGATGGAAAAGAACTCGACAGAAGGTCTGCTTGCTTCTGCACCATAGAAGAGACCTGTTAGACATCCTGTACCATTCTGTTGGCAGTACAGAACCAGGAATACCACATGTCACTAGACCCTGAGCTGGTGGTAATCTCTCCCTGCCTACCATTTGGACTGGAATAGAACATTTCTTTCCTGCAAGGGGGAAAATGAAGGGTTGAATCACAGTGCTCCGGTGGGTAGCACACAGAAGTGGCAAACTGCATGCCTTGCTGCAGGACTGATGAACTGCAGTTGATGCTACTCTCAGCTGGGGGAGAGGGGTTTGGAAAACAAATGTAGCTATGGTTCTATACACAATGAACAAGAGTGTTTTGATGTGGGATGGACCAGAATCCACTGCAGGCCAACAGATGTGTTCCCACAATGGAAAGCAGCAGCCATTCAGTGCCTGTAATGCTGCAGCATTTATGAAGGAAAGGCATAAATAATTTGTGTTTGAAATGAGAGAAGATTTAGGAAGGCAGCCTGAAGTAAGTCAAGTAGTAACTTAGTTCAAGGGCAAATGTTTCCTCTTCTTAAAATCAGAACCAGGCTTACAAACACAGTTAGTAAGGAAATATTTTTTTATGTCACTGGCTCTGCCACATGAAGAGAATTGCCAGGATTTGGGATTGAGCTTGGCTGTTTCTAGACAGCAGAGCATATGCTATGCTGCTGCCTGCCTGACAAATCTGCTCCCTTGGCTGTCTGTCTGGGTGTTTGCCTCCCATTGCTTCCTCTTCCCCTTGCACACTGGATTTTCCTTCCAGCAGGAAGGATGCACAGCTGGATGCCACAGCTTAGTCCTGGTCATTGGCACCACTGAAATTACCTATAAAGTGTCCCCAAGAAGAAAAATGCTCCAAAACTGGTCAAAGGACAGTGCTGTCTCAGCTGAACATTGTGTAATAGTAAGACGAAGAGAAAGAAATAGAATGTGATGCAGCATATAGGGTGCAGTGGTGAAACTTTCACAGTTTCTACCCCTGGAATGGAGTCAGTAAATATTTGCCTCAGTAGCAACAGTTAGCAGGCATAAGTGGATTAAGAAAGTACAGCCATACCAGAATATTGCCAGGACTATTCTAAAAACTGTACCTTAAAATAGAGGAAGCATTAAAACAACAAAACATTGGAACTGCATGGATATTATTGCCTGATTTGATTTATGATGGAAAGAATATAAAGATTAAAAATGTTATTTTTCTCTGTCTGGAAAGGGTATCTCAGCTATGAGCTGATAAAAAATGCAGAGGACTGACTAATAGGAAGAGCTGAAGCTTTAGGAATAACTGGTTTAATAAAGCTTTTTTTGAGGGTGTGATAGCTGGTGAAAGGGATTATGAATGCTAGGGATAGTTAATATTGGTATTAAAAAAGAAAAAACATATAAACTTAGTGTACCACTGCAGCAGTGATACTTCAGTGAAGGCCAAAGGTCGTGGTGCCCCATCCTAAAAAACCTCAGGTATTCTGGCTACAGAAAGCTTTTCAGCACACACATTATGTCATAGTCTTTAATGTTATTTAAGCATATGCCCTCAGCTACACACATCTTATACACAGCTAACAGTCTTCCCTAAAACTGCTATCACACCAGGCAGTAACTGCTTGCTTTCACAGATCAGAGTGTTTTAGGAAAGGTTTTCCTGGCATTTTTTTCTAGGCATTATCTGAGTACAGTTAGCAACCACAGGAGAAAAATGCAGCACACGGAAAATCTGTGACTGCCAGGAAAGATCAGCCTTTGATATGCTGGTTTTAAATGGCAAACCTAGAATAGACAAAGGATTCTGCACACAGTATCTTTCCAATTTTGAAGAAACTTGGTTTTAAAAAGATACATGTAATTAATGACTCACTGATAAGCAAATGCAGTTTGTTATTTCCCTTTTGGGATCAGGCTAAGCACCTAAGGGGGATAATACAGAGAAGAGTTAGATGTTTATTTTCATACTAGTAAGCACTGTGGACTGATTTTAGGAACAGGTGAGATGACTGATTATTTTACAATTAGCAGCTTTTCATACTCAGAATCCTAATTTTTATGCTATGGGTTATACGCAATAAAATGTGTTTAAATGACTTGATGTGTTTATTTGTATTTTTTTTTAGTCAAATTTCAAAGAGCCAAAGGTGTAAATGGACCAGATGGTGATTAAGTCAGCAGGACCATATAGCTAGCTGCAGGTGCAGGAAATTTGGTCATATGTCTAGTTTGCAATGTTGCAGGTCTCTGTGCCTCAAATGGTTTTCTCCTGCTCAGATTCCTCCTTTGAACTTGTTTGCATGAGTATGATGCACACCATGGTATCCCCATTTCAGCACAAAAGTATCCAGGCAGCCAAAATAAATAAATAAGAATTACAGATCATCACAGGAGAAGTGGTAGGAACCACATCATAGCAATAATAACAACACAATCTGTATTAATTTATTTCCAGCCAGTTCCAATCACTAAGAGCTGAGCCAGGTTATAGTATGGGTGGAAAGGCCTCAAGGTTGTTTAAATATTCATTGGTGCAACCAAGATTCCTCCAGGTGCAGACCTGCTTTGGCTCTTTTTTCCACCTCTTGGGTAAAATTATAACTGATAGAGCAAACACATTATCATTCACTTAAATGACTAGTCCTGATTTTTTTTGTTTTGAGGACACAGGTGCTCCCTGCAATTACTTTCTGTAATGTGTTTCTTGCAGGTGTGCCTAGTCCTTTGTTTAATGGGTATGAAGTGGCATGTCACTCTATCCACATCATATTGTTATTACAATTTCTTCTGGCCAATGTGCACACATCCATTAGGTAGGTAAATTACAGATCTCCCTGAATGGTACTTATGGTCTAAGATATTAAACTTACAAACAACTAAAGAAACAGACTAAAACACTGGAGTAAATCTAGACTTTAGAGGAAAATCATTAGAGGCATTAAATTGTCAGGCACATCCTTGGCACATCCAAAGCCTTTGGCACATCCAAAGCATTTATATATCTTCAGGTTCCAATCCGTAGTCCAATATAATCATAGAATCAACTGGGTTG
>NW_008653380.1:24210-29757 GCF_000695815.1 Acanthisitta chloris | reverse complement strand
TCCAACTGTTTTCCAAAGCTCCTGAGTACAGCAGGGATTTCTCAGGTGCTGCTTGCTCAATGCTGCTCAGGCTCAGGGGAAATATCTGGGGAGTTTGGGGGTGACACTTTGGGGGCTTGGGTATTGCATTTTGGGGGTTTGGATATTCTGTTTATGGGGATTGAGTGTTGTATTTTGGGGGGGTTAGTCATTATATCTCTGGGCTTTGGGTGTTACATCTTTTGGGGGGTTGGATATTCTGTTTTCTGGGGTAGGATATTCTATTTTGGGGGTTTGTTTCTTCCATTTTTGGGGGTTTATTCCATTTTCAGGGGCTGGTTATTCTGGGTTTGGGGGTTGGTTATTGCATTTTGGAGGTTGGTTATTCTAATTTTGGGGGTTGGTTATTCTATTCTGGAGGTTGGTTATTCTGTTTCTGGGGTTTTGCCTTCTTCCCGAGGGAAACCCTTGCTGGTGTTAACGGCTGCTCCTGCTGCTGGAGAAGCTTCCCCCAGGTTTAAATGCCATAATCCTCCTTCTTCAGGCTGTTTTTTTTTTTTTGCAGTCTGTGGCCAAGTACGTCAGATCCACAGAGCAAATCCCCTAAATCAGCAATATTTATCCTATTCCTTCGCATTTCGCTTTGAAATTTCCTCAGTGCCATCACACATGCTGAGAGCAGCAGATCTGAGCCCCAACAGTTGCTGAGGATACCAGGAACTGGGGAGGTCATGGCTCCTATTGAAAAATCAAGGTGTCCACACAACATTTAACCCGTGGCTTTTTAAAAATAGCATTTTTCTAACTAAAAAAGGGATCTGTTCATCAGTTTCTATTCTCATCCCTGTTGCAATCATCTAAAATCCACTTTTTGGGGAGGAGGTGAAGATGCTTTTTATTCCTTTCTGTGCTGAAATTTATGAAAAATTAACATCTCCACCCAATTTTTTAATAACCTTTTTCCTTAAATGTAATTTTATAATGAGTAAACACATAAATAATTCACCCTCACCCTTTTTTGGTCCCTGTTGTAAACACCTAAAAAACACGTTCTGGGGGGAGCAAAGCTGCTTTCAGTGCTGAAAATACCCATATTTAAATCAACCTCTTTTTGCTAACTTTGCCAATGAATTGGCTGAAGACTCTCCTTTAGCTTTTTTGTTTAATTCATTACAGAAAACCTGTGGATTTTGTTGCAGACTCTTTGATTTTCAACAGGTCAAGAGCTGGAGGAGCATGATGCGCTCAATAGAAACGATGTTCCATGGTAAACTCCTTTAACAGATTCAGGTGATTATCGAAGCATCTTTTTTCCCTCCAAAGGCAACTTTTCCCAGCGCTCCTCCTTCGTTTTTGCATGTTTCTGACTGTAAGAGTAAACTCTTTTACAGCAGAGGCTGTAAAACATAAACCCCTCAAATCCACTTTTTAGCACTCTTCTCCCCAAAACGTTTCCCTTGATGAGGAAGTGTTTGTTGCAGCTCTAATAATTGATCTTTTTTTTTTTTTATCCCAATACTCCCCATCTTTGGGGAGAAGAGATATGTGCAATCTGCTTTTCTAACCCCTATAAATCCCAAATTTTTGGGTGAAAAGTTCACAGAAGTCACACATGAGTCAAAAAAATCAATTCTTGGCTGCAGCTTTTCTTCCAAACCTACGAACTAGGAAGAAAAATGCTTGAGGAATCAAACCTCCTCAATAAGGGGGGAAAAGAAAAAAAGGATTTGGTCAACAATCCTCCTGAGGGTCCCCAAAATTCGATGTGTTAAAACAGGAGGCAGAAAGGGAACAGAAATGGAGAAGGCAGAGGGGGTGTCTCTGTAGGATGCCATGGAAAATGTAGGCTATTTTAGAAGTCCCTTAAATTGCCCATTAGGACTAAGAGGCGACGTGGCTCCCTGCTGCACAGGCGAGAAAGAGAAAAAAATTGGGAAAAAAAGCCCTACTTGGAAGGAGCAGCGAAGCGAGTAAATGATGACACAGAAGTTGGAGGAGCCATAAAAACCCCACGGAGGTGTCGTTTGTAAGGAGTGACCTTTTCCCACCGAAGGAATCAAGCAGAAAGGAGACCCGAGTGGCTTCAGGGGTGGGGGAAGTGGATTTATTTGTTTTAGCTTGCAAAGAACAGGTTTGGGGGGGCTGAGTTTGTTTTTTCCTTTCCTGGGAGGGGAGATTTTTCTGCTTTTGCAGATGAGATGCAGCAAATGAGGAAAAACTCACAATCTTCAATAGGAACCTAAAAACCAACTGCTTTAAGAGGGAGCTGGCTCAGTGCTCAATGCAGAGCATCCCCATTCGGCCATTGTAGCCAGGAAAGCGGAAACGTGGTATCCATTTGGCACTAAAAAATATCTCAGGATATGCTGCAAGGTGCAGGACCATCTCTGAAACCCAACATCAATCCCCACATCCTGCCCACTGGGGTGTTCCAGTCCCCATTCCCTTGGACAAACTCCTCTTCTTATAATAACTCCATAACGATGCTTGGAAAAGTTATTCGACCCCTCAGAGCACCATTGGAGAAGAAATCTTTTTTCTCTCCTGCCACAGGTTACTAAAAATGCCATTAAAATAAATCAAGAGGCCATTTCTAAGGCTAAACCTGTCCTGGTTTAGTCAAACGTTTCGTCTTTCCAGCCTATTAATCTTCTGCTTGCAAACACACCACTGTGCCAACTCTCTGAGAAGATGCCATGGCACCAAAAAAAGACAGAAAGGGGAAAAAAACCCATAGTTTGACCCAAAAACTTTCAATCCTGGAGCTAGTGTCAAGAGGGTGTTTAATTTTGCCAGTGTCTGAGAGGAGTGGTCATTATTCCAGAAGGCAGAATAATTAGTGCAGGAGTTGGGGATCCCCTAAGGTCTGGAGGAGCCCAGAGGTGCTGGGGAACACTCACCTGTGGGGTGTCTTGGTAGGGAGGAGGGGGCACCGTCTGGGTGGCCATCATCGTCAAAGCCGGTGCCGGGGAGACATGGTGCATCCTGGGTGGGAGTCACATCGAGAACCTGTGGGCCAGACAAATGCCACTGCATTAAGAGGAATCTCACCCCCCAAAAATATCCCAAGGAAATAAAGAAAAAAGGTGCCAGAAAGGAGAGGTGATGTTCTTCCACCCTGGCACAGAGCTCCACCAACCTGTGAGAAACCCAACGTGAAAACCTTCATTGTGATTTGATGATTATTTGGGATTTGTGATTTTGGATAAGTAATGCACTGGGGGCAAAGCAAAGAGGTCACTGGCAGGGAGATTCTCCCTGGAGAGCATCCAGGCAGGGGGAGAGCTCTTGGAGATGATGGTGCCATCAGTGAACCTCACTGTATTTTCCCCATTGTAAACCCTGGTGCACTCAGGGTGTTTTCTCTCCATCCCTCATGCCTAACTGCAGTGCCTAAATGAGGATTTCCATCCCCTTTCCAGCTATTCCTCCTTTTTGGAAGCAGGAATCCTAAGTGCAAAACTTGCCATTTTCTGAAATGATGCACTAACCCCTCCCAATGTGTCACTTTGCTTTCAGCCACAGAGGAGTTACATCCTCAAGCACTGCATGCTCAATCCTGAAGGGACATTGAGTATTTGATGTGGAGTTGACCAACCCAGTTGACTCCTGACCAACCCAGTTGACTCCTCCATTGAGGTGACTGACCCCATGGTGACTGAATGCACAGAAATGTGGAAAGCCTTGCTTGACTGGAAACAGGGAGCAAACTTGGATTTTACATATCCCATAAACTGAGGAGGCAATCCTCATGCCACCCTCAACCTCCCTGGAAGTTACTGCTTCCTGTAAATGCAGAGTTATCTGGGGGGAAAACACTCCTTTTTTCCTACCTTCAGGTCCCATGGGGAAAAAGGAAGGGCACCAGGAAGTGACAAACTTGTAGTGGAGCTCTTGGCTGGGAGAAGTCCCCAAAGCTAGACCTGGTGGCAGATGTGACCAAAAGCAACTCTTGGCCCAGAAACTGGCCAACTCTTGGCTCCTGTTATTTCACTGCAGCTGTGTGGTTGCTTTAGAATAAAAGCCAATAATCCTGCTTGAATCCTTTAAAAAAGCCCTGTCCTGGATCCTCTCTGGAGCTCTGAGCTCTGTGTTTGGCCAGCTCACAAAGCCATGTGGCAAACTCTCCCCAGAGCCTCTGAAAGTGCATTTCTCCCTGCAATGCCTCAGTTTTGTAACTGGTGACATGTCTTGAAGGCTTCACCTTGTTGCAATGCCCAGTGATGCATTGGCTTCCCTGTTGGCTTCTCATCTGGAGAAGAGCCACAGCACCATTTCCATGAAGAAGTGCAGAAAGTTATGTAAAGTCCTCTGACATTGTGAGGGCATATACCAAAAAATGGTGTGTCACTTTTGTAATGAAATGCTGCCATGAAAGAAGGCACAAGGCAGAGGAATGGAGACACTGATGAGCTCAGTCAAATCTGAGGCACATTTGGGGTGTTCAGTTTCCACAGGGGAATCTTTGTGAAAGATTCACAACATTTTGGTTTTCTCCATGAGATCGACAGTTGTTTGGGGGAAGATTCCCAATATACTGTTCTTCTCCATGAGGTCCACGATTGTTTGGGGGAAGAGTTGCAATATTCTGTTCTTTTCCTTGAGGCTTCAGGCTTTAAAGGAACCACCAGGCATCAAGTTCACAAATGCACCATATCCACATGGAAAGTCAAGTGTGTCTGCATGGGATAAGCATCGACCACTCTTATTTATTTCACATGAATAAATATGTTGGGATTTTGGGGTTTTTTCCCTTTGAACTAACATGGATAACCCATGAACTGAGAATTAAGAGATCACACCCAAAATCCTGTGCAATGTGAAGGTCGATCAGGGTTTTTGCCTGACACAGACCTCTTGCAGCGAGGAGGATATTGCATTTATGGGATTAAAATGATGCTTTTCATCTTTTTTTTTTCCCCAACAGAAAAATAGCAGGAGGCAGAATTATCTGCTCCTGAGTGAACTCACAGCTTAAAATCTATGGTGTCCAATGTCAGAACTCACAGCTGCAGGCACGCGAGCATCGCGTCCTCGGGGGTAACACCAAGGGAAAAACCTCCCCACCAGAAATAGCTGCAGCTGAGGGAAAGCAGAATGTTGCACTGTGACGGTCTGGCCATCTGGGTGGGAAGCTAAAAAAAAATAAGACATTGCTATTTTGGGAAAAATAGCCTGCTTGGCATCTATTGTTCCTGCCAGGAGTGAGCCGACAACCAGAGTGTGGCGATTTACTGTGGGGTGTGAGCTTGGCGGGGAACGGATTCCCAGAAGGTGGCAGACCGGAGCCCAAGTTAATTGCCGAGTTAAGCTGCTAAAATCTAGCTGTTCATGGAGGTTTTATGGGTGTTGATTTGTTTGGAGAATAGGACTTCCAGCCAAACGTGAAAAAAATAAAGGATAAAGCGAGTGAGCTATTACCTAGAGCAGAGTATTTATCTGGGGAAAACAAATGCCTGCGGGAACAACAAATGCTGTGGGAGCCCCTGGCCATGAACCTCAGGACAATACTGCAGAGCTGACACCCCACGGATTTATCCTGCAGAGCTGACACCCCACGGATTTATC